>NC_090776.1:833163-913163 GCF_040054535.1 Antennarius striatus | reverse complement strand
ACCCTAACCCTCTAACCCTAACCCTCTAACCCTTACCCTAATCCTAACCCTAACTCTAACCCAAACCCTAACTTTCTAACCGTAACCCTAACCCTAACTCTAACCCTAACCCTAACTCTAACTCCAACCCTAACCCTAACTCTAACCCTAACCCTAATCCTCTAACCCTAACCCTAACCCTAGCCTCTAACCCTAACCCTAATCCTAACCCTAACTCTAACCCTAACCCTAACCCTAATTCTAACACACACACTAACCCTAACCCTAACCTTAACCCTAACCCTAGCCTCTAACCCTAACCCTAATCCTAACCCTAACCCTAACCCTAACCCTATCTCTAACTCTAACCCTAACCCTAACCCTAACCCTCTAATCTAATAATTTGTGGACCGTATTAACTATTATTCTATTCCAATATTTTTTTCAGCTCTTTCCTGCTACGCTTTCTTCTTATGGGAGTTTTTTTTTAATTTTAACATCCATTTTTACCTAACTTCCCCCAGTTTTTCCTCAATCCCCTAACTTTTCCTTCCCCTTCCCCTAATTCTAATTGATTCCAATTGATTTTATTCATTTTTTAACTCCTAAATTTATGGCATTTTAAGGTGACCCCACTCTCGGGCCCCATGTGCCAGTGCACTTCGTAGTTCCTTTGAAGGAACTACGGTTATTACTGTATCTAACCCTAACCCTAACTCTAACCCTAACCCTGACCCTAACCCTAACCCTAACTCTAACCCTGACCGTAACCCTAACCCTAACTCTAACCCTAACCCTAACTCTAAATCTAAGCCTAACCCTAACCCTAACCCTAACCCTAACTCTAACCCAAACCCTAACTCTCTAACCCTAACCCTAACCCTAACCCTGGTTAGTATAGATACCAACCCATCCCTCATCCCACTGGTCACCACATACGCCCAGTCCACCCAACCCCTCCTCAACACCATACGTCATAACTTCACAAACTTACAGTCTACCCACCCGTCCCTGGGGGGCTGCCGTCTGATCTCCGCCTACAGGAGGAACAAAAACCTCAAAGACCTCCTGGTCCACGCAGCCTTGAAACCAGTCACTTCTGAGGAGGCGTCTCGAACATGGGAGATCCATTTTATCAGTACCCGCTATATTTTCAACCCCTTCAGTCGGGTGGGTTTTAACCTCTGGCAGGCCCCCACACCTTCAACCTCCAACGCCGTCTACGGCATCAGATGTCGGGCCTGACAGAAACTGTACATTGGGGAAACCAAACATGCGATATTTTTACATATTAGACAGCACATTTATATTATGAAAAGCGGAGCAGGAAATAACATCTTATACAATCATTTTCAAACTCATGGACCACACAATGTTCAGAGCCTGGGGATCGAGAGCGACAGACGCTGGTCCCTGACACAACGACGCGCAGCAGAGAGACGTTGGATCGCCAAATTGGACACGATCGATCTCCACAGCCTGAACGAAAACTTCAATTGAAAAACGGCTTTTATTTTTCCACTTTTACTCTGTTTTTAAGTCCCACAATATTTTCACACTCAATCAAATTTTTCTCTCTATCCCAAACCAGACCCAACTCCCTTTCTAACCCTAACCCCTAACCCTAACCCCTAGCCCTAACGCTAACCCTAACTAACCCTAACCCTAACTCTAACCCTAACCCAACTCCCTTTCTAACCCTAACCCCTAACCCTAACCCTAACCCTAACTCTAACCCTAACTCTAACCCTAACCCTAACCCTAACCCTGACCCAAACCCTCTAACCCTAACCCTAACCCTAACCCTAACTAACCCTAACCCTAACCCTAAACCTAACTCTAACCCTAACCCTAACCCCTTCCCTAACCCTAACCCTAACCCTGACCCTAACCCTAAATCTAACCCTAACCCTAACCCTAACCCTAACCCTAACCCTGACCCTAACCCTAACCCCATCCCTAACCCTAACCCTAACCCTAACCCTCTAACCCTAACCCTAACTCTAACCCTAACCCTAACCCCATACCTAACCCTAACCCTAACCCTAACCCTGACCCTAACCCTAACCCTAACCCTAACTCTAACCCTAACCCTAACCCTAACCCTAACCCTGACCCTAACCCTCTAACCCTAACCCTAACCCTAACCTTAACTAACCCTAACCCTAAACCTAACTCTAACCCTAACCATAACCCTAACCCCATCCCCAACCCTAACCCTAACCCTAACCCTGACCCTAACCCTAACCCTAACTCTAACCCTAACTCTAACCCTAACCCTAACCCTAACCCTGACCCTGACCCTAACCCTAACCCCATCCCTAACCCTAACCCTCTAACCCTAACCCTAACTCTAACCCTAACCCTAACCCTAACCCCATACCTAACCCTAACCCTAACCCTAACCCTGACCCTAACCCTAACCCTAACACTTACCCTATCCCTATCCCTATCCCCAAATCTAACCCTAACCCTCGAACCCTCTAACCCTAACCCTAACCTATTTGTGGACCGTATTAACTATTATTCTATTAGTGGAAAATATTAACTATTATTCTATTCCAATATTTTTTTCAGCTCTTTCCTGCTCCGCTTTCTTCTTATGGGAGTGCTTTTTAAATTTTAACATCCATTTTACCTCACTTCCCCCAGTTTTTCCTCATTCCCCTAACTTTTCCTTCCCCTTCCCCTAATTCTAATTGATTCTACTTGATTTTATTCATTTTTAAACTCCTAAATTTATGGCATTTTAAGATGACCCTCTCTAACCGGGCCCCTATCCCTAACCCTAAGCTTAACCCACACTCTAACCCTAACCCTAACCCTAACCCTAACCCCAACCCTAACCCTAACCCTACCCTAACCCTAACCCTAACCCTAACCATAACTCTAACCCTAACCCTAACCCTAACTCTAACCCTAACTCTAACTCTAACTCTAACTCCAACCCTCACTCTAACCCTAACCCTAACCCTCTAACCTTAACTCTAACCCTGGCCTCTAACCCCAACCCTAACTCTAACTCTAAACTCTAACTCTAACCCTAACCCTAACCCTAACCCTAACCCTAACCCTAACCCTAACCCTCTAACCCTAACCCTCTAACCCTAACCCTAATCCTAACCCTAACTCTAACCCAAACCCTAACTTTCTAACCGTAACCCTAACCCTAACTCTAACCCTAACCCTAACTCTAACTCCAACCCTAACCCTAACTCTAACCCTAACCCTAATCCTCTAACCCTAACCCTAGCCTCTAACCCTAACCCTAATCCTAACCCTAACTCTAACCCTAACCCTAACCCTAATTCTAACACACACACTAACCCTAACCCTAACCCTAACCCTAACCCTAGCCTCTAACCCTAACCCTAATCCTAACCCTAACCCTAACCCTAACCCTATCTCTAACTCTAACCCTAACCCTAACCCTAACCCTCTAATCTAATAATTTGTGGACCGTATTAACTATTATTCTATTCCAATATTTTTTTCAGCTCTTTCCTGCTACGCTTTCTTCTTATGGGAGTGCTTTTTAAATTTTAACATCCATTTTTACCTAACTTCCCCCAGTTTTTCCTCAATCCCCTAACTTTTCCTTCCCCTTCCCCTAATTCTAATTGATTCCAATTGATTTTATTCATTTTTTAACTCCTAAATTTATGGCATTTTAAGGTGACCCCACTCTCGGGCCCCATGTGCCAGTGCACTTCGTAGTTCCTTTGAAGGAACTACGGTTATTACTGTATCTAACCCTAACCCTAACTCTAACCCTAACCCTCTAACCCTAACCCTAACCCTAACCCTAACCCTGACCCTAACCCTAACCCTAACTCTAACCCTAACCCTAACTCTAAATCTAAGCCTAACCCTAACCCTAACCCTAACCCTAACTCTAACCCAAACCCTAACTCTCTAACCCTAACCCTAACCCTAACCCTGGTTAGTATAGATACCAACCCATCCCTCATCCCACTGGTCACCACATACGCCCAGTCCACCCAACCCCTCCTCAACACCATACGTCATAACTTCACAAACTTACAGTCTACCCACCCGTCCCTGGGGGGCTGCCGTCTGATCTCCGCCTACAGGAGGAACAAAAACCTCAAAGACCTCCTGGTCCACGCAGCCTTGAAACCAGTCACTTCTGAGGAGGCGTCTCGAACATGGGAGATCCATTTTATCAGTACCCGCTATATTTTCAACCCCTTCAGTCGGGTGGGTTTTAACCTCTGGCAGGCCCCCACACCTTCAACCTCCAACGCCGTCTACGGCATCAGATGTCGGGCCTGACAGAAACTGTACATTGGGGAAACCAAACATGCGATATTTTTACGCATTAGACAGCACCTTTATATTATGAAAAGCGGAGCAGGAAATAACATCTTATACAATCATTTTCAAACTCATGGACCACACAATGTTCAGAGCCTGGGGATCGAGAGCGACAGACGCTGGTCCCTGACACAACGACGCGCAGCAGAGAGACGTTGGATCGCCAAATTGGACACGATCGATCTCCACAGCCTGAACGAAAACTTCAATTGAAAAACGGCTTTTATTTTTCCACTTTTACTCTGTTTTTAGGTCCCACAATATTTTCACACTCAATCAAATTTTTCTCTCTATCCCAAACCAGACCCAACTCCCTTTCTAACCCTAACCCCTAACCCTAACCCCTAGCCCTAACGCTAACCCTAACTAACCCTAACCCTAACTCTAACCCTAACCCAACTCCCTTTCTAACCCTAACCCCTAACCCTAACCCTAACCCTAACTCTAACCCTAACTCTAACCCTAACCCTAACCCTAACCCTGACCCAAACCCTCTAACCCTAACCCTAACCCTAACCCTAACCCCAACCCTAACCCTAACCCTACCCTAACCCTAACCCTAACCCTAACCCTAACCCTAACTCTAACCCTAACCCTCTAACCCTCTAACCCTAACCCTAACTCTAACTCTAACCCTAACTCTAACTCTAACTCTAACTCCAACCCTCACTCTAACCCTAACCCTAACCCTCTAACCTTAACTCTAACCCTGGCCTCTAACCCCAACCCTAACTCTAACTCTAAACTCTAACTCTAACCCTAACCCTAACCCTAACCCTAACCCTAACCCTGACCCTAACCCTCTAACCCTAACCCTAACCCTAACCTTAACTAACCCTAACCCTAAACCTAACTCTAACCCTAACCATAACCCTAACCCCATCCCCAACCCTAACCCTAACCCTAACCCTGACCCTAACCCTAACCCTAACTCTAACCCTAACTCTAACCCTAACCCTAACCCTAACCCTAACCCTGACCCTAACCCTAACCCTCTAACCCTAACCCTAACCCTAACCTTAACTAACCCTAACCCTAAACCTAACTCTAACCCTAACCATAACCCTAACCCCATCCCCAACCCTAACCCTAACCCTAACCCTAACTCTAACCCTAAATCTCTAACCCTAACCCTCCCCTAACCCTAACCCTAACCCTGGTTAGTATAGATACCAACCCATCCCTCATCCCACTGGTCACCACATACGCTCAGTCCACCCAACCCCTCCTCAACACCATACGTCATAACTTCACAAACTTACAGTCTACCCACCCGTCCCTGGGGGGCTGCCGTCTGATCTCCGCCTACAGGAGGAACAAAAACCTCAAAGACCTCCTGGTCCACGCAGCCTTGAACCCAGTCACTTCTGAGGAGGCGGATTAAGCGGGTTGGAAAATGAATGAATGAATGAAGGCCCCCACACCTTCAACCTCCAACGCCGTCTACGGCATCAGATGTCGGGCCTGCCACAAACTGGTGTAACCCAGGTGAAGAAACAATCTATTTGGCGTTTCTAGTCGTCTCCTAGCGACCGTCGGGGCGTCACATGACCCCACGCAGCCTATCGGTGCCCATAAAACGGCGTCCCAGGAAGTGAGTCGGGTGATGCGAGAGGGGCCGTGAGGAGACGGACGCCGAATTCATAGTTTTCATTTCACGGTGACAACACTTGAAAGGTTTTTGACGTATTGCCTGAATGTCAACTTGTGAGAGCCAACTGCAGCGCGACTACATTCGTGAAACGGCGGAACCGGCCAGGTTTGGATGGCGAGCTAAGAAAAGAAAGAACTTGGAAAGCAAAATCCTTGTGAACTGAATTTTGCGGTCTGTCCCACACTCACATTCACACATTCCCTTCCCTCACTTTGCACACTACCCCTCTGGAGATCCTGCTCGAGTCAACACTGGTACAACCCCGTGTTGTGGACAACCTGAACTTTTGTTGTGCGTAATGCGCACATGGACTGAGACCCAATTAAGCGGGCTCATTGGACTTCAGATTTGAATGTATTACTTGAATGTATGCATTTGACGGCATTGATTTTGTATTGTTTTCCTTGAGGCTAATTTAAGTTAGAAATGTCATTTGTTTTTCCTTTGTTAGAATAGCCATTCTTTGTGTTCTACAATTTTTATTTTTAAATATATGGTACCAAATTCAAACCTCTGTCTCAGCCTCTTCCTCTCTCCACTCCTAGAGCCGAACCACATCTTCTGAGAAAGCCCAATTTGATATTGTTAATTTGTATGCTACATACATATGCTACATAATTTGTGGCGAGCTAGCCAGGAGTGGAGTAGATAGAGCTATTGAATGCTATTTTTGAGGCGGGTTCTTGGTGTACATTAAAACATGGAAACATTTGAGAAACGTGGCATTAAAATCCCCAATTCAGTCTTGATTCAGGATGCGAAAAAAACTGAAACCGATGATGAAGTTGTCGACTTTTTGAAACAGTACGGTTCAATTTCTAAAGCAGACATTATAGATGAGCCTGAGTCAGTTTTCCATCATTGTATTGTAGTTGAGTACAGTTCAGGTGCACCGTTAGTTGCACTGCGCAAACTTTTACCTTATACTTACATTTGCAAAAGCGATAAGGTCGTCTATGAAATTTTGGACTTATCTGCCGTGTTTGCTGACGAGGTAGGTAAAATGCAGACTCAGAACTACCTGGTTGAACTACAAAAAGTCGCCAAATTAACGGGGCAGGATTTCGCTGTGGTACTAAATGGTGTGATGTCTCTGCTTGGCCAGACTGTAACTGAGCTCCACCCCACTGCTGGAGATGTTGAAGTTACTTTTGAGGACAGGCAGAGAGAGCTGCCAAGTACTCCCCTTGGTATTGGATTGCCTTCTGCATTACCCTCGGCTGTTGACGTGGGCCATCCAGCTGTTGCAGCCTTGAGCCCAAGTGGAACCCAGTTAAAGGTAGAACCAGATCCCACTGTTCAGGATCCACCAAGACTGCCAGCTGTGACGCATCACGATTTAAACCCACCTGAGATTCAACGCTATGTGGTTGAGCACATAGTAAAAAATGAAGAAAGCACAGGTCACTATTCAGCTCACAGAATCCGAGCCTTTTCTGGGAGATCCCCACGACCTCCGAACGAATCAGACTATGATACGTGGCGTTCCAGCATAGAACTATTACTAAAAGATCCCGCGGTGTCTGACCTTCAGCGCTCCCGCAAAATCTTTGAGAGCTTGCTGTCACCGGCTGCTGACATGGTTAAGCACTTGCAACCAGATACGTCACCCACCATCTATCTGCAGACTCTCGATTCAGCTTATGGTACTGTTCAAGATGGAGAAGAGCTTTATGCGAAATTTTTAGACACCTTTCAAGACGCTGGGGAGAAACCCTCCACCTATCTTCAACGTCTTCAGGTTCTTTTAAACTCAGTGGTCAAGCGTGGGGGAGTAATAAACAAAGACATTGAACGACACCTGTTGACCCAATTCTGTCGAGGTTGTTGGGATAACTCTCTGATTACTGAATTACAGCTGAAGCAAAGAAAACACAATCCACCAACATTTGCAGAGTTCTTGCTACGACTACGAACTGAGGAAGACCGTGAAGCTGCAAAGGCTATCCGAATGAAGCAACATCTCGGCTCAGCAAGACCCAAAGTTTCAGCCCATGTGCAGTATGTCTCTACAGATGGGGCCGAGAAGAAAGAAATTGCTGCTCTCACCAAAGTCACGCAGCAGCTCGCACAGCAACTGACAGACATCCAGAAACAGCTTGCATCATTTACTGCCAGCCAGTCAAGTGTCACTAATCCTGCTGCTTTCAAGTCCATGTCTGGTGGTACGCTGCAGGAGAATCAGAGGATTGGTAAGCAAACAAAGACCCTGCCTTCGGTACTCAAGCCTGGTTACTGTTATAGGTGTGGTGAAGATGGCCATATAAAGACACATTGTGAAAATCCTCCAAACTCTGCTCTTGTGGCCGCCAAGAAAAAACAGTTTGCAGAAAGACAAGCGAAATGGCAAAAATCCAACCCCCAGTTTAAACAATCTTTAAACTAAATCCAGTTCCTGTTGCGGGGCGAACCGGAACTGTTGTGGACCCAAATTGTCCCAACAAAAAGAAAATTATGCAATGTAGAGAAATGACTCAGACAGCACCCGCCATCACATCTCAACTACCCAACGGCTTAATTGGTTCCCGCTGTACAGCCAAAGTCAAGATCGCTGAGGAAGAATGTAGTTGCCTCCTAGACACAGGGTCGCAAGTTACAACCATCCCCGTTTCATTCTATAACCAGCACTTTGCCGATCAGCCTGTGAAACCTCTGGGTGACATCCTACAAGTGGAAGGAGCAGCAGGACAAGCCGTCCCCTATATTGGATATGTGGAAATGACAATAACATTTCCTAGGGAGTTCCTAGGTGCAGATTTTGATATGGCCACACTTGCACTTGTAGTTCCTGATGTAAGATCTGATTTTCAGTCCCCAGTATTAATCGGCATGAACACTTTGGAACCACTGTACAGGCACCATAGGGAGAGTGACGTTGCAGAGTTCCAGCCTTCTGCTCATGGGTACAAAGCTGTGCTTAAACTTTTGCAGATGCGCCACCGACAACATCACGCTGACATTGATGGAGTCGTGAAAATAGCCACTAAGTCTCCGGTCCTCATCCCTGCTGGACACACCATCGTCGTGGAAGGATCCGTTCACTCCAGTACAACAGGTCTTGGGCAATGGGCGCTTGTGGAGCATCCCGCTTCACCCCTGCCAGGCGGGCTGTGTGTCAAAAACTCTCTTATTGCGCTTTCACGTAAATCACACATGAAGAGAATTCCGGTTGTTCTTACTAATGACTCAGATCATGACGTGACTATCCCACCTCTCTGTGCCATTGCCAAACTTGCCATATCCCCCCAGATTCTGTCCCACCAAGTGTCCTCGAACAAGTTACCGTTTGAGACATTGAATACTTTGAAGCTGGATTTTGGAGAATCACCAATTCCTCCAGAGTGGAAGGAGAGGATTATTAATAAATTCAGCGAGATTCCTGAAGTCTTTTCACACCACGACTTGGATTTCGGATGCACTGATAAGGTGAAACACCGGATCAAACTGCATGACGAAACCCCTTTCAAGCATCGGGCCAGACCGATTCACCCTCAAGATGTTGAGGCTGTGCGCCAACATCTACGGGATCTGCTAGACGCGGGTGTCATTAGAGAGTCCGATTCACCATTCTCATCACCTATTGTCGTGGTCCGCAAGAAGAATGGGGACATTCGGTTGTGCATCGATTACCGCAAGTTGAATTTACAGACTATAAAAGATGCCTATGCTTTACCAAATCTGGAAGAATCTTTTTCAGCCTTGACTGGTTCCCGGTGGTTTAGTGTGCTGGACCTAAAATCCGGCTACTATCAGATCGAGATGGATGAGGCTGATAAAGCAAAGACAGCTTTTGTAACGCCAGTTGGGTTCTGGGAGTTTAATAGAATGCCCCAAGGGGTTACGAATGCTCCAAGTACATTTCAGCGGGTAATGGAGAAGTGCATGGGGGATCTCCATTTAAAAGAAGTACTTGTTTTCATTGACGATCTTATTGTATTTTCAAGCTCACTTGAAGAGCATGAGCAGAGGTTGCTGCGAGTGCTCAATCGTTTAAAAGAATATGGGTTGAAACTCTCTCCAGAGAAGTGCAAGTTCTGTCAGACATCCGTGCGATATCTTGGACATATTGTTTCGGAGAGAGGAGTTGAAACTGATCCCGATAAGATTCTTGCTCTTAAATCCTGGCCGGTTCCACAGACCCTGAAAGAGCTCAAGTCATTTTTAGGATTTGCTGGGTATTACCGTAGATTCATCAAAGGGTATGCTGCCATTGCTAAACCACTAAATGATCTTACGCGTGGCTATGTGTCTATGCCGAAGTCCCAGTCCAAACACCATTCAGCCAAACTTCAAGATGCAAAGCAGCCCTTTGGAGAGCGATGGTCATCTGTCTGCCAAAATGCATTTGAAACACTGATAGCAAAGCTGACAAGCTCTCCGGTCCTTGGCTTTGCTGATCCCAAGCTACCTTATATCCTCCATACTGATGCCAGCACCACTGGACTTGGAGCTGCATTGTATCAAAAGCAGGAAGGTCAGCTGAGAGTAATTGCATACGCCAGCCGTGGCTTATCGCCAAGCGAATCCAGATACCCCGCACACAAGCTTGAATTCCTTGCTCTGAAGTGGAGTGTGACAGAGAAACTGCACGACTACCTGTATGGGGCCAGCTTTGTAGTGGTAACTGACAACAATCCCCTAACTTACCTGTTAACATCAGCAAAGTTAGATGCTGCCAGCCACAGGTGGCTCGCTGCCCTGTCCACCTATACCTTCAAACTGCAGTATAGATCTGGAAAGTTGAACTCTGACGCTGATGGTTTATCCCGCCGTCCTCAGAACCAATTCACTGATGTTTCATCACAGAAAGATTGGGATTTGATCAACAAATTCTCCCTGAGTGAACCAAGTGAAATAGAGGAAGTGGACCCTGATGTTGTGTCTGCTATTTGTCATCGCTGCCTTGTCTCCAACCAGCCCAGCTGTTCAGTAGAGAGTCCTATCACTTTGGTTGAGTCCTTGAGCCTGTCAGCTGAAGCCATTCCTGATTGTTATTCCAGTGAAACCAACCATGGGCTACCAGTTGTTCCTTCCTTGTCACATCTGGACCTCAAAGAACAGCAACATGCTGATCCAGCTATAAGAGAGGTGATTCACCAGATGAAGACTGGAGAAAAAGTGCCTCCCACTGCAAAGCATGAGCTTCCAGACCTAGCTCTGTTATTGAGGGAGCTGAATCGCCTCGAGCTGCACGAGGACATCTTGTACCGGCGGAGGTGGGATGGGGAACGAGCCTCGTTCCAGCTGGTTCTGCCCAAGGAGCTGAGATCGGTTGTTCTAACAAGCCTGCATGATGACATAGGTCATATGGGCATTGAGCGCACTTTAGACCTTGTACGCTCCAGATTTTTCTGGCCTCACATGGCAGCTGATATAGAATGCAAAATCAAGACTTGTGGCCGATGTGTGAGACGCAAAGCACTACCTGAGAGATCCGCACCTCTTGTTAATATTAAAACCACACGTCCTCTTGAGTTGGTCTGCATGGACTATCTTTCACTTGAACCAGACCAGAGCAACACAAAGGACATCCTTGTACTAACTGACCATTTTACAAAATATTCTGTTGCAATACCCACACCAAACCAAAAAGCCAGGACAGTGGCAAAGTGTTTGTGGGAGAATTTCATAGTGTGCTATGGAATACCTGAACGTCTCCACACCGATCAAGGACCAGACTTCGAGTCCAAGTTAATCAAAGAACTTTGCCAATTCACAGGGATGGAAAAGACACGGACAACCCCCTATCATCCTAGGGGAAACCCAGTTGAAAGATTCAACAGGACGCTACTCGGCATGCTTGGAACTTTGGAACCAAAGCAGAAGACCAGATGGAAAGAGTATGTGAAGCCTCTAGTGCATGCGTACAATTGCACTCGGAATGACGTCACTGGCTTTACGCCTTATGAATTAATGTTTGGTCGTTCACCAAGGCTTCCAGTAGATCTCGCCTTTGGTCTGCCTCTGCAAAGAAATCAGTCCATTTCTCATTCCCAATATGTTGAACGTCTCCGATCTCGTCTTGAAGAAAGCTTTCAGATAGCATCCAAGAATGCTGCAAAAGCAGGTGAGAGAAACAAAATGCGCTTTGACAAACAAGTTACACCCTCAAAGTTGGACGAAGGTGACAGAGTTCTTGTTCGCAATGTCAGGCTGCGCGGGAAGCACAAGCTTGAAGACAAATGGGAACAAGATATCTACATTGTCTTGAAACGGGCTGGAGAGTTGCCTGTGTACACTGTGCGCCCTGAAACAAAGGATGGGCCAATTCGTACATTGCACCGCGATTTACTTCTTCCATGTCCATTCCAAGCCGACATGAATGATTCTAATCTCTTGCCAGACACTCCACCCCGTCGTGCGAAAACTCGAAGCCAGACTTTGGCACTTGAAGATCCCAACGAAAATCTGGATGAAGATGAAGAATGGGAGTCATCTCAACCTCATATTCCTCCAACTTCTTTTGCTTTCAGGAGTGAACATTCAGCTGTAAGTTCACTGCCTCAAGCTGACTCTACAAATGTGTCCTTGGCCAAAACGCATGAGAATCCTGTTGATGCTGAACCTTCTTCTCTGCGAACCAACTTGCCTGGAAATGAAGAAACCATCTTACCTGCAAATGAAGGAACCAATTTATCTGCACATGAAATAAACCACTTACCTGGAGATGGGGATTCCTCTGCTGATCCTGAAGCTTCTGAACCTGTAGCTGGTGACTCACCTGACCGAGTTCAATTTACCTGTGCTCCAGACAGCTTACCTGGAGAACCTGAGCTTCCTGGTCAAGCAGAGACATCACCCAACCTCAATGAGCCATTACTCATCCCAGCTGAGACCCTTGTTACAGCACAAAATACATCTGACCCTGTAGTTGAGTCTGATACGGTTGTCCGACGTTCAAGTCGTCAGCGCCAACTACCAAATCGCTTGCAGTACTCAGTGTTGGGTAACCCTCTAATTTCTGTTGTGCAGACTCTTTTCCATGGGTTAGTTGACATGTATAGTGGAGCAATTGGTACCTCTGCAGCAAACAATCATGTGCACCCTCCTGTTTTTGAAGTTTAGCATGCATCAGGAGTTGCATGATCTAAAGGGGGGAGGGTGTAACCCAGGTGAAGAAACAATCTATTTGGCGTTTCTAGTCGTCTCCTAGCGACCGTCGGGGCGTCACATGACCCCACGCAGCCTATCGGTGCCCATAAAACGGCGTCCCAGGAAGTGAGTCGGGTGATGCGAGAGGGGCCGTGAGGAGACGGACGCCGAATTCATAGTTTTCATTTCACGGTGACAACACTTGAAAGGTTTTTGACGTATTGCCTGAATGTCAACTTGTGAGAGCCAACTGCAGCGCGACTACATTCGTGAAACGGCGGAACCGGCCAGGTTTGGATGGCGAGCTAAGAAAAGAAAGAACTTGGAAAGCAAAATCCTTGTGAAGTGAATTTTGCGGTCTGTCCCACACTCACATTCACACATTCCCTTCCCTCACTTTGCACACTACCCCTCTGGAGATCCTGCTCGAGTCAACACTGGTACAACCCCGTGTTGTGGACAACCTGAACTTTTGTTGTGCGTAATGCGCACATGGACTGAGACCCAATTAAGCGGGCTCATTGGACTTCAGATTTGAATGTATTACTTGAATGTATGCATTTGACGGCATTGATTTTGTATTGTTTTCCTTGAGGCTAATTTAAGTTAGAAATGTCATTTGTTTTTCCTTTGTGAGAATAGCCATTCTTTGTGTTCTACAATTTTTATTTTTAAATATATGGTACCAAATTCAAACCTCTGTCTCAGTCTCTTCCTCTCTCCACTCCTAGAGCCGAACCACATCTTCTGAGAAAGCCCAATTTGATATTGTTAATTTGTATGCTACATACATATGCTACACTGTGCATTAAGGAAAACAAAAATGCGATATTTTTACGCATTAGACAGCACCTTTATATTATGAAAAGCGGAGCAGGAAATAACATCTTATACAATCATTTTCAAACTCATTGACCACACAATGTTCAGAGCCTGGGGATCGAGAGCGACAGACTCTGGTCCCTGACACAACGACGCGCAGCAGAGAGACGTTGGATTGCCAAACTGGACACGATCGATCGCCAAGGCCTGAATGAAAACTTCAATTGAAAAACGGCTTTTATTCTTCCACTTTTACTCTGTTTTTAGGTCCCACAATATTTTAACACTCAATCAAATTTTTCTCTCTATCCCAAACCAGACCCAACTCCCTTTCTAACCCTAACCCCTAACCCTAACCCCTAGCCCTAACGCTATCCCAAATCCTAACCCTAACCCCTAACCCTAACCCTAACCCTATCCCAAATCCTAACCCTAACCCTAACCCTATCCCAAATCCTAACCCTAACCCTAACCCTAACCCTATCCCAAATCCTAACCCTAACCCTATCCCAAATCCTAACCCTAACCCTATCCCAAATCCTAACCCTCACCTTTCTTTCCCCATTGACCCCCACCATCCTTCTTTTTCCTTTTAACTTCCATGTATAGTCCATTTTCACCTTATTTAATTGGATTGTATCTACTTTATTGATTAAAATTTAAGCCTACAGAAATATAAAGAATAAAATCTCTTACATTTGAATTTTACTTGCAATTTTATTATGTATTAAAATACTAATAAGTGTTTTGGGATGACCTTTTCTTGTTTCCCCTTTTATTTCTGTAATTATTTAACAATATTTTTCTATTTTATTCTATTTATATTTCTGTTTAAGGCACTTTCCTCTTATTCCAAAAAAAAAAAAAAAGAATTTAAGACATTTATTAAGACATTTTTCAAGACCTTTCTATTTATCCTTTATTTCTTATATTTATAGAAAATATAGAATATTTTTCCTTACTTCAGATTCATTGCCTCTGTAAATAAGTGCAATAATAATAAACAATAAATTAATTATAAATCATGAGTATAGTTAATTTTAATTTATTGATTGATTATTTAATTAACTATTTATTTATTTATTTATTTATTTATTTTTTGTATGAATTTAGTTAATTTCAAATATCAATCGCCCCTCTGGTCCAGAACAATCAACAAGTTAAATATGAATCTGACCCTCACCGAGTGAATCTCTTATTTTATGAATAGAAACTTCTCTCTTTAAAATTATTACTTTGGTTTTTACCTGCATGCTTCTTCTTACTTACTTATTGTATATATTTTAATTACATGACTCTTTACTAAAGCACTTACCATTATTACTCAGATCATATTTTAATTGTTCTTTTACCAGAAGGGACCCTAAAATTTATCATAGCACTAATTTGTTGTTTATTATTGTTATTTTATTTATTTATTTATTTATTTATTTAAATGTTTATTTGTATGTATATAAACATATTAATACTTCTTTCTTTTTTCCAGCTGTTTCTTTCCCTAGCCTCAAACACCCATCCCCCCTCTTTCCCTAAACTCTAACCCCTGATTTCTCTAACCCTAAACCCCCCCTTCCCTAATTCCAAAACTTTTCCATGGCTTTCCCTTCACCCCAGTCCCTCTGAATTGGTTTAGAGATTTTCCCATGTCAGTGTACCCCCAGGATGGTGTAGAGGTAATATCGGTTGCTTTCAGCTTGAGCTCGAGGGTTCAAACCCCAGCTGGACCACATGTCTTTTAGACATCCCTTTAATCCGAGGTTTTCCTTATAACTGCATCTCCCCGCAGTCATCACCAAGAAGCAATAGCTAAATGCTTTAAACACGGGCAGTCAGGGGAGCAGGGTTCTGGTCGCGCCCTCTGTGTTCCCCATCACCCCCATCATCCTCCCCAAACATCTGTGGAGTGTTTTTATTGTGGACCGTATTAACTATTATTCTATTAGTGGACCGTATTAACTATTATTCTATTAGTGGACCGTATTAACTATTATTCTATTAGTGGACCGTATTAACTATTATTCTATTAGTGGACCGTATTAACTATTATTCTATTCCAATATTTTTTTCAGCTCTTTCCTGCTCTGCTTTCTTCTTATGGGAGTGCTTTTTAAATTTTAACATCCATTTTTACCTAACTTCCCCCAGTTTTTCCTCATTCCCGTAACATTTCATTCCCCTTCTCCTAATTCTAATTGATTCTAATTGATTTTATTCATTTTTAAACTCCTAAATTTATGGCATTTTAAGGTGACCCCACTCCCGGGCCCCATGCGCGAGTGCACTTCATAGTTCCTCTCAAGGAACTACGCACCTTACTGTACCTAACCCTAACCCCTAACCCTAACTCTAACTCTAACCCTAACCCTCTAACCCTAACCCTCTAACCCTAACCCTAACCCTAACTCTAACTTTAACCCTAACCCTCTAACCCTAACCCTAACCCTCTAACCCTAACCCTCTAACCCTAACCCTAACCCTCTAACCCTAACCCTAACCCTAACCCTAACCCTAACTCTAACCCTAACCCTCTAACCCTCTAACCCTAACCCTAACTCTAACCCTAACCCTAACCCTAACTCTAACCCTAACTCTAACCCTAACCCTAACCCTCTAACCCTAACCCTAACCCTAACTCTAACCCTAACCCTAACCCTCTAACCCTTACCCTAACCCTAACCCTAACCCTAACCCTAACCCTAACCCTCTAACCCTAACCCTAACCCTAACCCTAACCCTCTAACCCTAACCCTAACCCTCTAACCCTAACCCTAAAGCTACAGCTGCTGGTCCCTCATGCAGCGCCGCTCAGCTGAGAGACTCTGGATTCTCTAACTGGACACGATTGAACCCACGGCTTGAATGAAAAATTCAATGAAACACTGATTTGATTTCATTTTCTCCTTTAGGTTTCACAACAACTCCAAACCAAATGTAATTTCTCTCCCCATCCCCAACCGACACAATTCCCTCTTAAACCCCTTTCATTTCTTGTCCTTTCCTCAAAACCCTCCACACCCTCTTTTTTCTGTTTCTAACTTATTTTTGTTTTTTTATTTCCATTTTCTCAATATTTTCTTTATTTAACTTTTATTTATTATTAACTTATGAATTTGGGTGGTTAATTATATTAATTTATATTAATTTATTTTAATCCGTCCATTTTATGACATTTCCAGTCTTTACACAAATCTACGAGTGAATTTTCCTAGATCTTGTGTTCTGCATGTTGTTTCATTATTTTTAAAAACACTGAAAGTTTTTCTGGACCTTTTCTTGTTTTTATGATGTGTCCCCCATTTATTTATGGAATGTTTTTATATAAAATAATCTAACACCATTTTCCAATTTTATTTCACTTATATTTCTGTTTATGGCACCTTCCCTCTAATCACAAAAAAATTATTTATTTATCCTATTTTTTATGAGTTCTCAATTTATCCTCTATATCCTCGTATATTTATAGATAATATGGACTATTTTTGTTTATCTTACATTCTTTGTATCTTTAGATATATGTGACAATAGTAAACAATAAATAAATGATAAAATATGAATATAATTACATTATATACGATAATCCTTTGCAGCTTAATGAATTTAATATTTTATAAATGTTAATCGCCCCTCTGGTTTCGAACAACTAACTTAAGTGGATTATGAGTCTGACCCTTGCTTTGTGAATACTTTATTTTAGTAACACAAATTTCTTTCTTTGAATTATTCATTTCAACTTTAACTACAAGCTTTATTTTATTTATTTATTTTATATATTTTTAATATAAATATTACTGAACTAAAGCACTTATCATTAATATTCATATCACATTTTAAGTTGTTCTTTTACCAGAGGGGGAACCTAAATTTTATTATGGCAATAATTTATTTTTTATTGTTACTTCATTTATTTTCATTTTATTTCTCTTTTCATTTTTTTCCCCTCACCCCAACCCTACTGCGTGACATCAGTTCTTTTCCTACATTATTACACCCCCGGATGCTGCCGAGGTAAAATCCACACCTTCAAACAGAAGATTGAGGGTTCAAATCCCAACTGGACGACAGTTCTTTTCCTCGTGTTGTAACCACCTCTACCTCATGTGTGTCTTCTTCTTTTCCTTTCAGCTTTTCCCTTCAGGGTCTCCACAGCCAATCAGTGTCCTCCATCTAACCCTGTCTTCTCATCCTCTTCTCTCACACCAACTACCTTCATGTCCTCTTTCACTACATCCATAAACCTCCTCTTTGGTCTTCCTCTAGGCCTCCTGCCTGGCAG
This sequence comes from Antennarius striatus, assembly GCF_040054535.1. Lineage (NCBI taxonomy): Eukaryota > Metazoa > Chordata > Actinopteri > Lophiiformes > Antennariidae > Antennarius > Antennarius striatus. The sequence continues at coordinate 895,005 of NC_090776.1, read as the reverse complement.
TTCAGAACTCAGCATCCTTCTACCAATATATTCACTATCTCTCCTCTGGACATGTCCAAACCATCTCAGTCTGGCCTCTCTGACTTTATCTCCAGAACCTCTAACATGTGCTGTCCCTCTGATGTACTCATTCCTGATCCTATCTGTCAAGGTTCGCTTAGTAGGATGGAAACTCCGGACCCCAGTTTAGCAAAATATTGCATTTTATTCCATGTCTTTCAGTTACCGTGCAAAAACTAAACATTCTACCTGAAGAGCTCCTCACGGAGACATCTTCCTGACTCATCCTCTCTGCTCTGGCGAGCTCTCACACACCTGAGCCACACCTGCCCCTTATCGTTTCCCCACAGGTGCTGTAATCAACTCCCCACACCCAGACAGAAACTAATAACCCACTTAAATATACTACAGCTTAAACTCTATTGAAAGAGATGTAATGATATAGAAACGTTATCAACAGAATAAGAATGAACCTTATGCATAAATTGATTGGCCAATCAAAGATCAAAATAAGCTACCTTAGTCCTTTAAATACACAAACTAATTTCCCAACTTATAAATCTAAATAACATAAATACATCAACCCTACAAAGTCTCCATTATGCAACATGATATCAACATAATACAAAATATGAGCATATGTATGCTTGTGTGTCCTTGTGTACGTGTGTGGATGAGTGCTTGTGTGGATGCGTGTATGAGTTATACTGACATGGCGACAGGCCCATCGTAAACTCCCATTACATTTCCCACCCCGTCAGCTAACTCGGAGCCTGGGTTCCGAGACAAATAATCAGCCGCCACATTGGCTGATCCTGATCTGTGTCTGACCTCGAACCGGTAAGGCTGAAGGGTCAGGTACCATCTGGTGACACAATCATTGGCGTCTTTCATTTGCAGCAGCCACCTTAGAGCCCTATGATCAGTCTCCACAATAAACTGACGCCCGAGAAGGTAATATCTGAGGCTCTCTAAAGCCCACTTAAGAGCCAGGCACTCCTTCTCTATTACTGAATACCGCATTTCATGGGGCTTTAACTTGCGGCTGATGAAAAGAACTGGCTTCTCTTGTCCTGACTCTCCCTGTGCTAATACAGCCCCAAGACCCACCTGAGAAGCATTAGTCTATACAACAAAGTCTTTTGAAAAGTCCGGACTTGCCAACACCGGGTGGCTACATATCACTTCTTTAAGCCTGTGGAATGCCACCTCACACTCCTTGGTCCAACGGAAGGGTCTTTTGTCTTTTGTTTTCGTCAGTTCAGTCAATGGATAGGCAATGTCTGCAAAATCCGGCACAAATCGACGGTACCAGCCAATGAGGCCCAGAAAAGACCTCACTGCCTTCCGTGTTTGAGGAACTGGACAGTTCTGAACTGCTGCCATCTTATCCACCTGTGGTCGCAATCCATCAGGACCAATGCTGTAGCCTAGATACTGGACCTCCTTTCGTGCAATGGCACACTTCGAACCATTAACTGTTAGCCCAGCTTGCTGAATTCGCTCTAGGACAGTGTCGAGGTGATGCAGGTGCTGCTTCCATGATCGACTGTAAACAATCACATCATCCAAGTATGCTGCTGCAAACTCCTCACAGCCCCGCAACACCTTGTCCATCATCCGCTGGAATGTTGCTGGCGCCCCCTGAAGACCAAATGGCATGGTAGTAAATTCAAAGAGCCCAAAGGGTGTCCTAAAGGCAGTGAGTGGTCTTGCTTCTTTGGCTAGCGGTACCTGCCAATAACCTTTACTAAGGTCCAAAGTAGACAAGAATCGGGCAGGACCTAGCCGGTCCAATAGGTCATCAATACGAGGAAGGGGATAACAATCAAAACGGGAAACGCTGTTTACTTTCCTGAAGTCCACACACGGGCGCATGTCTCCACTTTTCTTTGGTACGAGCACCATGGGACTGCTCCAAGCACTTTCTGAGGGCACTATCACCCCCAACCGCAGCATTGCATCCACTTCCTCTTTTAAGGTGCCTAACAAGCGTTCTGGAATACGATACATGTGTTGCCGGATTGGTGTGGGGTCCTGCAGATGGATGTTATGCTCCACCACTGAAGTCAGCCCTGGTTTCTTGGTGAACATTCCAGGTCTATTTAACACCTGCTCGACCTCTGCCCTTCTCTCATCCAACAGATGACAAAGGTTTGGCCTGGACTCTTCCTCTTTATCAGAGGGAAAACACCCCTCTGTGATTTCTTCATCCTCCACTTTACATATCATCCCAACAGTCTGCTTTCTCTCTCTCCATGCCTGGAGGAGGTTCACGTGGAATATTTGATTAGCCCTCCCTTTTTTCTCCATGTTAACTTCATAAGTAACAGGCCCCACTTAACGTACCACTTCAAATGGGCCCTGCCACTTTGCGAGCAGCTTGTGTTCTGAGGAGGGCAGTAGCAATAACACCTTCTGGCCAGGTGCATACTCCCTGTCTCTGCTGTGGCGGTCATACCACCCTTTTTGGACTTTTTGGGCTTCAGCCATGTTCTCTTTCACCATCACTGCATGTTACGTAAAAGTAAGGCCAATTTTTGCAGCATACCTAAAGTCCCCTTACCTCGTCAGAAAGAGCGGTTGTGTAATGTTGAGGTTAATGATAAAGCATGTAGGGCTTTGATTGATACTGGCAGCACACAAACACTGATTAAAGGGGGGGTCGTTGGTATGCCTGAGTGTGGTTCAGTTGTGCAAATTGAGTGTGTGCATGGGGATGTGAGACCATATGCAACAACTGAAATTACGTTGACAGTGCAGGGTGAGAAGATAAGGCTTCAGGTTGGCGTGGTTGGAGGGCTTCCATATGAGGTTGTGCTGGGAACTGATATTCCCCTGGTGGCAGAGCTATTGAGGGCAGCACAGCAGCAGAGTATGGTAGTGACACGCAGCCAGGCCAAGGGTGTGGTGCAGACTAGACCCACCGCTGCCACCACTTGTCAAGGTTCGCTTAGTAGGATGGAAACTCCGGACCCCAGTTTAGCAAAATATTGCATTTTATTCCCTGTCTTTCAGTTACCGTGCAAAATCTAAACATTCTACCTGAAGAGCTCCTCACAGAGACATCTTCCTGACTCATCCTCTCTGCTCTGGCGAGCTCTCACACACCTGAGCCACACCTGCCCCTTATCGTTTCCCCACAGGTGCTGTAATCAACTCCCCACACCCAGACAGAAACTAATAACCCACTTAAATATACTACAGCTTAAACTCTATTGAAAGGGATGTAATGATATAGAAACGTTATCAACAGAATAAGAATGAACCTTATGCATAAATTGATTGGCCAATCAAAGATCAAAATAAGCTACCGTAGTCCTTTAAATACACAAACTAATTTCCCAACTTATAAATCTAAATAACATAAATACATCAACCCTACAAAGTCTCCATTATGCAACATGATATCAACATAATACAAAATATGAGCATATGTATGCTTGTGTGTCCTTGTGTACGTGTGTGGATGAGTGTATGAGTTATACTGACATGGCGGCAGGCCCATGGTAAACTCCCATTACACTATCCATCCTGGTCACTCCCAGAGAGAACCTCAGCATCTTCATCTCTGCTACCTCCAGCTCTGTCTCCTGTCTTTTCCTCAGGGACACTGTCTCTAGACCAAACAACATCGCTGGTCTCACCACAGTTTTGTACACCTTTCCCTTCATTTTAGCTGAAACTCTTCTATCACACATCACACCTGACACTTTCCTCCACCCGTTCCATCCTGCCTGGACACGCTTCTTCACCTCTTTTCCACACTCTCCATTGCTCTGGACTGTTGAGCCTAAGTACTTCAAATCCTCCACCTTCTTGATCTCTTCTCCTGTAACCTCACTCTTCCACTTGGGTCCCTCTCATTCACACACATGTACTCTGTCTTACTGCGGCTAACCTTCATTCCTCTCCTTTCCAGGACAAACCTCCACCTCTCTAGCTTCTCCTCCACCTGTTCCCTGCTCTCACTGCAGATCACAATGTCATCTGCAAACATCATAGTCCATGGAGATTCCTGTCTAACCTCGTCTGTCAGCCTGTCCATCACCATAGCAACAAGAAGGGGCTCAGAGCTGATCCCTGATGCAGTCCCACCTCCACCTTGAACTCCTCTGTCACACCTACACACACCTCACCACTGTCTTACAGTCCTCATACATGTCCTGCACCGCTCTAACATACTTCTCTTCCACTCCAGACTTCCTCATACAATACCACAGTTCCTCTCTGGACACCCTGTCATCAGCTTTCTCCAGATCTACAAAAACACAATGCAGCTCCCTCTGGCCTTCTCTGTACTTCTCTATCAACATCCTCAAAGCAAATACTGCATCTGTAGTACTCTTTTTTGGCATGAAACCATACTGCTGCTCACAAATGTTCACTTCTGCCCTTAGTCTAGCTTCCACTACTCTCTCCCATAACTTCATTGTATGTCTCATCAGCTTTATTCCTCTGTAGTTGCCACAACTCTGCACATCTCCCTTGTTCTTAAAAATGGGCACCAGCACACTTCTCCTCCATTCCTCAGGCATCTTCTCACTATCTAAGATCCTGTTGAACAACCCAGTCAGAAACTCTACTGCCACCTCTCCTAGACACTTCCAAACCTCTACAGGTATATCATCAGGACCGACTGCCTTTCCACTCTTCATCCTCTTCAGTGCCCTCCTCACTTCATCCTGACTAATCTTTACTACATCCTGGTCCACAACAGTCACCTCTTCTAGTCTTTGTTCTCTCTCATTTTCCACGTTCATCAACTCTTCAAAGTTCTCTTTCCATCTTCCCATCACACTACTGGCACCTGTCAATAGACTTCCATCCCTATCCTTAATCACCCTAACCTGCTGCACGTCCTTCCCATCTCTGTCTCTCTGTCTTGCCAACCGGTATAGATCAGTCTCTCCCTCCTTACTGTCCAACCTAGCATACAAGTCATCATAAGCTTCTTGTTTGGCCTTTGCTACCTCTACCTTCACCCTACGCTGCATCTCCCTGTACTCCTGTCTACTCTCCTCAGTCCTCTCAGTGTCCCACTTCCTCTTAGCTAACCTCTTTCTCTGTATACACTCCTGTACCTCCTCATTCCACCACCAAGTCTCCTTATCTACTTTCCTTCCAGATGACACACCAAGTACTCTCCTACCTGTCTCCCTGATCACATTAGCTGTAGTTGTCCAGTCATCTGGAAGCACCTCCTGACCACCCAGAGCCTGTCTTAACTCCTTCCTAAAAGTCATGCAACACTCTTCCTTTTTCAGCTTCCACCATTTCGTCTTCTGCTCTGCCTTTGTCCTCTTCATCTTCCTCACCACCAGAGTCATCCTACACACCACCATCCTATGCTGTTTGGCTACACTCTCACCTACCACTACTTTACAGTCACTGATCTCCTTCAGGTTACACCGTCTACACAAGATGTAGTCTACCTGTGTGCTCCTACCTCCACTCTTATAGGTCACTCTATGTTCCTACCTCTTCTGGAAGAAAGTATTCACTACAGCCATTTCCATCCTTTTTACAAAGTCAACTACCATCTGTCCTTCTGCGTTCCTCTCCTGGATACCAAACCTGCCCATCACCTCCTCATCACCTCTGTTTCCTGCACCAACATGTCCATTGAAGTCTGCTCCAATGACAACTCTCTCACTTCTAGGTCTGCTCTGCATCACTTCATCAAAGTCCAACCAGAATTTCTCCTCCTCCTCCAGCTCACATCCTACCTGTGGAGCATACCCACTAACAACATTGAACATCACACCTTCTATTTCTAGCTTCAGACTCATCACTCTATCCGACACTCTTTTTACCTCCAGGACATTCCTAACAAACTCCTCCTTCAAGATAACTCCTACTCCATTTCTCTTCCCATCTACACCATGATAGAACAACTTGAACCCTGCTCCTAAACTTCTAGCCTTGCTACCTTTCCACCTGGTCTCCTGTACACACAGTATGTCTACCTTCCTCCTCTGCATCATGTCAACCAACTCTCTACCTTTTCCTGTCATAGTTCCAACATTCAACGTCCCTACTCTCAGTCCTATACTCTTGGTGTTCCTCTTCTCTCTTCCTACGAACACACTTTCCTCCTCTCCTTCTTCGACCAACAGTAATCCAATTTCCACCGGCGCCCTGTAGGTCAACAGCACCGATGGCGGTTGTTGTTAACCCGGGCCTCGACCGATCTGGTATGGAGGTCATAGGTTTGATTCACATGTTTGATTTGGCAAAAGTTTTATGCCGGATGCCCTTCCTGACGCAACCCTCTGTATTTATCTGGGCTTGGGACCGGCACAATAAGACACTGGCTTGTGTGTATTTGTGTGTATTTTCCCAGATACCATAGAGACGCTGTAGCTCAACGCTCTAAACACAAGCCTCACAGTTGGGGGATCAGGGTCCAAGTCCCACTCCCTACATACCCCTCCACCACCTGGTTATTATTTCTACTTTATTCTATTAGTTTATTCAGCTCTGTCCTGCTCCCTTTTCTTTTTATAAAGGTGCTTTTTAAACTCTAATATCCATCTTATCCCAATTCCCCCACGTTTTCCTCATCCCCCTAACCTTCCTTCTCTCCCTCCCAATTTTAATTAATTTTAATAAATTTCAATTAATTTTAATTCTCTTAAAGGTCCCATATTCTGTATTTCTAACTTAATGTCATTCAGCTGCCAGATGTCCAACTAGACTGTATTCAAATATTCTGACCTAAAGTGATCTGTGGTCCTAAATATCAGCTTTTCAAAATCCCTCATCTCAGCTCCTCACAAAACGCTTCGTTTCAGGCCTCCGGCTGCAGTATGTTAATGAGCTCCGCTGGGCCACGCCTCCTTCACCTGGACCACGCCCCTCTGAGGTAGAGCGTTAGGCTAACGGGACACTGACCGGAGTTACGTTTGTTAGCATTATGGCGTTTGGAGGACCCAGCGTGTCGGCGTACATTCATGACCCTGAGTCGGACCCAGAAGCTCCTGAAGAAACACCGACGGTGCGGCTGCAGCAGGACGTTTCTGATTGGTTAGTCCGTGTGAACGGTACTTAGTTGGTTCTGTTGTTTTGTTGTGTAACCTACGTCATCACAGGACGTTAGCATCGTCCGGTAGCTACTTTAGCTTCTACTCCCGCCTCTCATCACACAGTAATAATGTCACATGTCTTATTATGTATTTAGTATATGTACAGATGTGTTTAGTGTTAAAATGTTCCTGTATTTCTATAAGTGACAGTAAAGTCTGGTGGTGGTTCTGATAGTTATTACCATGTGGCTAATGCTAGCTTCTGCTCACAGCTAAGTGACTTTATTTTTATATCACATTGATTTAACCCGTTACTAAGCTGCTAAATATTTGAGGCAGTCCTCTGTGACGAGACACGGAGCTGACACCTGCTACCATCACACCAGGTTAATGCTGAAATGATGGAACCATACTGCAGTCATGCCTTTATCTGCTCTATTTTGAGGTGTCTTCACCTGTTGTACAGGTGTCTTCACCTGTTGTACAGGTGTCTTCACCTGTTGTACAGGTGTCTTCACCTGTTGTACAGGTGTCTTCACCTGTTGTACAGGTGTCCCTGTGGACACTGAATGTGTGCCAACAGAAGCAGAAAACATGTTTGGAGACACAAGTAACAAGCTCACAGCTAAACCACACAGTTATGTCTCTACGGTATTCGGCTACTTTTACAACTGTAAATTTAAATGACCTTTACCATGGTTTTCCCTGTAGGTTAGGAGCCGTCTGCAGGTTGATGAGGTTCCGTGCATGACTCAACATCCTGGGTTCCAGCCAGTGTACCTAAACGTCTACACCCTACAAAGGGCCGCTCACGTACTGAGGGCCGAGTGTGGCCCTTCAGTCTGAGACCAATACATCGGTAAGTCATTCTTTGAAAAATGTCGGAATAAAAACTAGTTATGTCTTATTTTGCCTCATTGGGCATTCCTTCATTAATGCAGTAACAGGACATATACAGTATAGGTACAACAAAGTCTACTTTATTGTATTTGCGATACCTTGATTTTTATCTTATTAAAAGACATGTTGAACATTTTTTGGTATTCACAATCCATTTCTGTTGACATATACAAGCATTTCTTTACATAAAACAATACATCCAATAATAATAATGAGAACACAGAGCCATCCTGTCAGGAAATCAACAACAGTTGTAATACTCAGGATTGAAAACATTGTGAAATAAATAGTTTTGTGTCCTCCTTCTGTAGACGGTGCAGACATCTGGCCTATGGCCCCTTTGTTGGCTGGTGCTGGGGCTACTTAGGACGCAGAATCCGGGTCGTCATTCCACCCTGTGGGGTCCTTCACATACGCCAGGAGTTTCCTGAAGACGAAGGCCACTACGCTGGATTTAGACCGAGTCTTGGTTGACCCTGGTCATGTAGCTGGCAATGACCTCCTCCTTGTCAGGACGCTCACACTGGGCAGACAGATTCTCTGGGACAGGAATGGACAACATCTCAGGTGTGTATGGCACGGGGTCCACCAAGACTTTGTCACATATGAGGTCCAACATGTCAGCTACAAAACCTGTTCAATAAAACACAAAGATTGATCTTTACTGTTATTGATATTGTTTGATTCATTTCTCTGTTTAGAAAAATTGTGTTCAAAATACATCCTGGTACTTGCACTAATTTATTTATTTGTATGGTTACTTTTTACTGTGTTTTGTGAACAATTACCAACAGAATTTTAAAACATGTTTGTTTAAAATATTAAAATATTACAACACTAACAGAATGTTGGCTGTCTGGTGAGGTTTGACTCTGCATTGTCCCTTCAAAAGCCTTTGGAAAGTGGATCTTGTAGAGGGGTACACCAAACGTAACGACATTAAGGAGCCAAAACAATACATGACATACATGAATCTGTCTCAAAATTTATACTAAAGTCTTCACTTACTGTCTTGCTAGAATATTCTAATACACAACACTCTTATTTTTTACTGAACTACTATCAACACATGTGCATTCACTAACACCTATAGACAACTATATTTATAAAATTAGTCTAACCAATTTTATTAAAACATTGTATGGAATATGACTTGTACATACCTTTACTTCAATAGTGGGAATGAAGAGTCCTGCAGGACAGCTGTGTACCAACAGTATGGGTGTCCACTGGGTCAGTTTGGCCCCCCACGTCCCTTCAAGCTGTGGGCTGAAAGGATGCACAAGGAAGAGGGACACTAATGTCAGGACACCAATGTTCTGATTCTGGATAAGGAGGACAGACCTGTGTGCGTTGTTGCTATGACGACCAGCAAACAATCGACTCTAACACGTGCGCGCTCACACACACACACACACACACACACACACACACAAAACGAAACAAAGCACAACTCCCTACGTAGCCTAGCATTAGCTGACTTTATTTATGCTGACAGGTAATAGGAAAGAAAACATGAGAACAACTTACTGTGTTTTAGTTTTATACTGTAGGTCCAGCACGCACACACGTGTGGGAGCGTGTGCGCACACACACACACACACACACACGCACACACACACACACAACACGCAAACTTGAAACAAAGCAGACCTCCCTACATAGCCTAGCATAGCATGACTTCATTCATGCTAACCGACAAAAAGAAAACAGATCAAACGTGAGCCCAACTCTGGTGAGATGTACCTACAGTAGGTACTGTAGGTTTAGCACACACACGTTGTACCTACAGTAGGTACTGTAGGTTTAGCACACACACGTTGTACCTACAGTAGGTACTGTAGGTTTAGAACACACACGTTGTACCTACAGTAGGTAGTGTAGGTTTAGCACGCACACGTTGTACCTACAGTAGGTACTGTAGGTTTAGAACACACACGTTGTACCTACAGTAGGTAGTGTAGGTTTAACACACACATGTTGTACCTACAGTAGGTACTGTAGGTTTAGCACACACACGTTGTACCTACAGTAGGTACTGTAGGTTTAGAACACACACGTTGTACCTACAGTAGGTAGTGTAGGTTTAACACACACATGTTGTACCTACAGTAGGTACTGTAGGTTTAGCACACACACGTTGTACCTACAGTAGGTACTGTAGGTTTAACACACACACGTTGTACCTACAGTAGGTACTGTAGGTTTAGCACACACACGTACCTACAGTAGGTACTGTAGGTTTAACACACACACGTTGTACCTACAGTAGGTACTGTAGGTTTAGCACACACACGTTGTACCTACAGTAGGTACTGTAGGTTTAGCACACACACGTTGTACCAACAGTAGGTACTGTAGGTTCAGCACACACACGTACCTACAGTAGGTACTGTAGGTTTAGCACACACACGTTGTACCTACAGTAGGTACTGTAGGTTTAGAACACACACGTTGTACCTACAGTAGGTAGTGTAGGTTTAACACACACATGTTGTACCTACAGTAGGTACTGTAGGTTTAGCACACACACGTTGTACCTACAGTAGGTAGTGTAGGTTTAACACACACACGTTGTACCTACAGTAGGTACTGTAGGTTTAGCACACACACGTACCTACAGTAGGTACTGTAGGTTTAGCACACACACGTTGTACCAACAGTAGGTACTGTAGGTTCAGCACACACACGTACCTACAGTAGGTACTGTAGGTTTAGCGCACACACGTTGTACCTACAGTAGGTACTGTAGGTTTAGCACACACACGTTGGAGCCACACACGCAAACACGAAACAAAGCAGCACCACCTAATTAGCCACATAGCACTGATCACTCATGCTAACAGACAACTGCTAAAGATAAATGTGGTCAGACTTACCTTAACCAGGGTGCAGGTCCTTGGTCCTTGGTCCAGGGTGCAGGTCCTTGGTCCAGGGTGCAGGTCCTTGGTCCTTGGTCCAGGGTGCAGGTCCTTGGTCCCTATGGTGGGGAGTGATCCTGAATGAGGACCAGTCTCAGACAAAGCCCCGTCTGGACTGACCCTCGTTGCTAACACAGGCTGGAGTGAAGTGGTTCACACACAAACTAACGAGCAGGAGATGTAGCTGCACAGAGACATTAAACATGAAATGTAACCACGGTCTGTTCTGTTCTTCATTGATGGGATTAAAAATAAACGCTGGTGTTGATTTGTACAATCAACACCTGAACAACTATCATGTCTCCCTGTGATGGACGCCATTCCAACAGACTGCTGCCTCACGTCCGACTTGGGGATGACCACGCCCTTGGGCGTGTCAACCAGTCCATATCGTCCACGCCCCTGAGCATGTCCACCAATCCGTATCGTCCAATACTCTGTCCAATAGCAGAGTGCAAAGTCTGACGTCAAGGATGCCTATTCTAGCGCTTTATGGTGGAATCCAGTCGTTCAGAGCCGTGACTTCCTAAAAGTCCAAATATCTAATGATGCAGGAAGTGTTTGTTTACCAGATTCTAGGAGTTGGTCGGGTTAGGGAGGACCACTATGTATATGTAGAGACCTGGAAAAGTGATTTTCATAATAGGGCCCCTTTAAACTTTTGATTTGATCAATGGCATTTTAAGGTGACTCCCATGTGTCAGTGTACTTTGTAGTTCCTTTGAAGGGACTACGTTTTTTACCTCACCTAACCCTAACTCCAAACCATAATCCTAACCCCTAACCTCTAACCCCTAACCCTACCCTAACCCTAATCTAACACTTACCCTAACACTAACCCTAACCCTAACCCTAACCCTACTCCAACCCTAACCTAATGCTACCCTAGTCCAAACCCTTACCCAACATGATGTGTCAGGTGTTTTGTCTTGACCTTTGTCTCCGCCGAACCCCTGAGACCGACTCACCGAACCCCTAGGGTTTGGTAGAACCCAGGTTAAGAACCACTGCCCTAACCATAACCCCCTAACACTAACCATAAACCTAGCCCCAACCCATCCCTTACTCTAGCCCCAAATCCTATCCCTAACCCTAACCCTGAGCGTAACCTAACCCTAAAACTACCATAACCCTAACTTCTAATCCCTAATCCCCTGACCCTAACACTAACCCTACCCTGACGCTAGCCCTTACCCTAACCCTAACTCTGAACCCCAACCTCTAATCCTCTGACCCTAGCCCTAAACCTTCCTAATCCTAGCCCTAACCCTACCCTAACCCCTCCCTAACCCTTAACCAAACCCTATCCCATACCCTAAACCTAATCTAACCCTAATCCTAACCATAAGCCCCTAACACTAACCCTAGCCCTAACCCGACCCTATCCCTTACTCTAGCCCCAAACCCTATCCCTAACCCTAACCTAACTGTACCCTGACCCCTAAAGCTACCCTAACCCTAACCCCTAATCCCCTGACCTTAACCATAGCCCTAACCATAACCTAACCCTTAACCCCTAACTCTAAACCCCAACCCTCTGACCCTAGCCCAACCCTACCCTAAACCCTCTCTAACCCCATCCTTGCCCTACCCTAATCTAACCCTTCCCTAACCTTACACTAAACCAAACCATAATACTAACCTAACCCCTAACCCTAAACCTTACCCTAACCTACTCTAACCGTAACCTAACGCTACCCTAACTCTTTCCTTTACCCTAACTATAACCCCTAACCCTAACCTAACCCTATCCTTAACCCTAGCCCCAAACCCCCTAACCTAACCCTAGCTATAACCCGACCTGGTCTAAAAAAATGTTTTGTATGTATGCGTGTGTGTTCAGTGTTTGATGTGTAGAACACACCCCTGGTGGCGCTCTCATCATCTGATTGGCTCCTTTCACCAACGTTTGACAAACAAAATGAAAATCCTACATTTCCTTTGTTCTGACGTCACCTGAGACACAGGTGACTGGCTCTCTTCTTTGGGACAGCATCATCGGTGCCGGTGCGTTGCCATGGGCACCTGCACCTCCCAGCCAGGAGGAGCATCTCTATCAGAGGAGATTGAGACGCCTCCGGCGGGCGGCGCTCCGGCAGGGGTGTAGTCCATTAACCTGTTGTCTGTCAGCCGTGAAGCCGGCGCTCTGTTCGCTCCGGGCCGTCAGTCCCGTTCAACGTGATTGGTGGCCTCATTCTCCTCTACCGGGGGGGAGGGGGGGGCACGCCAAGGCTCTTACCATTCATGGGCTGGAACCTCGGAGGTCATCGGAGGTGACGGCGCGGTTCCAACGGCAACAACGCCCATTTACGGCGAGGAAACAGCAGGAAGAGGGCGAAGCGTTAGCGGCTACAGCTAGCTAGACACGGACGCCGCGGCGCATGATGGACTTTTCAGTTGGTTTATTTTAACGATAACAGACGTCTGACTTTCCTGATAGATCAGCTGGGGTAGAAGAAAAGGGCGTGGCTTCAACTCGAAGCAGGAAGTATCTCCAGCACCTCCTCCTTCACCTCCTCTATCGACGTTTCCCGACTGCAGCAGGATTGAAATGCAAGAGGCAACAACTGCAGGCAGAGGATGAATACGTTAGCCGCCTGCTAATCGCTCATGCTAACACAACAAGGATTAAGGGGCTTAAACGCCTCATCGACGCCCCGTCCAATCAATGAGCGTGTAATTACAGCGTGTAGCTGAGCCACGGCGCCGGCATTGACCCGCGGTCAGGCGGAGCAGCTAAGTGTTTATTTAACCTGCCGGGTCGTGTGTGTGTGTGTGTGTGTGTGTGTGTGTGTGTGTGTGTGTGTGTCTATTGGTTAAATTTAATTTGATTAAAATTAAAATGTGTTTTTGTGCTAAAGCTTGAATAATGAAGTGAATCCATGATGAGTCACACATGAATGATTTATTCTGCCTTCAAACAGCTGTGAAATTTGTAAAGTAGGTTTTGAAGAATGACTGAAATTCCTTTTATGTTTATTTGGCTAATGACAAGAAGCTAGTTAGCATATCTGCAGGTGTGGAACGTCGTCTCCGTAGAACCACTAATGAAGAAAAGGAACCAAAGTCAGTTAATTTGTTGGCGGGGTTAGCATCCGCTGCTACAGAGGCTAATGCCCCTGAAGATCCTGTTGACATGGCAACGCCATCAGAATCACATTCAGAATATTTTACGCTGTTAGCATTGGCTAACACCCATGCTAATGTTAGCTTCCACTGATCAGTTCTCATGCGTTCGTGTTGCTCCTGAGTGTTTAAGAAATACTGACTAATTAATTCTGGAATATGAGGTGTGAACACTGACACCGCCCTCCCTCGGATTGCATTGCATCATGGGAAACAGCCTGTGTGTTTCATGAAGCAGGTGTCCATCATGTGATTAAAAAACAACACAGACCGGCGCCATCTGCTCAGACGCCGTTCTGCAGGCCGACCTTCTCTTGGCGCCTTCAGCAGCGACAGACGTCGCCCCCCCACAACCCACCTCAAACCCCCCGATGGAGAGACTTTCACTTGAAAGCAGCAAAGCTTTATTTAAACGCACCTAAACCGACAGACAGTTATATAAGAGCCACGTTCCTGATCCCTATCCAGCGATCCTGATCCCGATCCAGCGATCCTGATCCCGATCCAGCGATCCTGATCCCGATCCAGCGTTCCTGATCCCGATCCAGCGTTCCTGATCCCGATCCAGCGTTCCTGATCCCGATCCAGCGATCCTGATCCCGATCCAGCGTTCCTGATCCCGATCCAGCGTTCCTGATCCCGATCCAGCGTTCCTGATCCCGATCCAGCGTTCCTGATCCCTATCCAGCGTTCCTGATCCCGATCCAGCGTTCCTGATCCCGATCCAGCGTTCCTGATCCCGATCCAGCGTTCCTGATCCCGATCCAGCGATCCTGATCCCGATCCAGCGTTCCTGATCCCGATCCAGCGATCCTGATCCCGATCCAGCGTTCCTGATCCCAATCCAGCGTTCCATTCCTGAACAGGCGGTTTTTTGTGAGATGGGCAGCGTTCCATTCAGCTCCTGAGGCAGACTCCAGAATCGTTCGCCTTCACATTAGCACCTCCTCCTGTCGTGGGTCACGGGGGTTGCTGGAGCCAATCACAGCGGAGTTAAGGGAGAGAGGCTGGGGACACTCCGGGCCTGACGCCGATGCTAACGAGATCAAAGAGGGTTTACTGTGTGATGTGAATAAACATATAAACATAAATATAAACAAAAACAAACAAAAACATAAACACACTTCCTGTCAGATTAACCCTCGCCCCTCCTGAGAGGCGGTGTTGGCGGCGGTACACACAGACATCGTGAACACCCTCAACCTGATGATGAGCGAACCTTCATCACCAGCGCTAATGTCAAGATGTTGTCGCCGACGGCAACGACAGCTCAGTTCGCCACAAAGAGAGGAGGAGGCAAAGGTCTGCCTGGTAAATGTGGTCGCTGCAGATAACATGACGCTCACCGGGTAATGAGACGGGACACACACACACACACACACACACACACACACACACACACACACACACACACACACACACACACACAGGTGTTGAAGCATTGGGGGGGCTGAGCCTGGCAGAGGCTGATAACATCCTCCTGATGGAAGACAATGGGCCGTAGAAATGAAACCACAGTCGCTGCAACGACTCCTCCATCATCAGCACCACCTACACACACACACACACACACACACACACACACACATGAATTTACCTCACAGAGATAACATGAGGGCCTACAGAGGTCTGAAGACGTCCCAGCATCCTCGCTGCTCTGGCGTCAGAAGCGTGAAGCATTTAGCCGTTAGCCGCTAGCGAACGGATTTAATTTAAAAACACTTCCTGGACGACGGACAAACAGGAAGATGTTCTGGAGGAAGTGTTCAGATGTTATCCTGCAAACAGAACATTAGGCGGCGGTGAGTTAATTACGTGTCACGAAGGGTTAATCAATACCGGCTGGGGAGGCGGGAGCGTGGCGCTCGCCATATTGTGCATTTTATCTGGGGACGCAGGCAGCGGGAAGCGTTGACACGTCGGCGAACGCTTCGTTCACACCTGCTGAAGGCGGAGCGGCGATTCCACGGTTAGAACAGCCGTTTGTTGGCGGGATAATGGAGCGATATCGATACGGCGGCGCCGCCGGAGACGTTCATGCGCTGGAAATGGATTCTAAGAGTCAATTAACCCCGGAGGGACGGGGTTTAACGCGCCTCGCCTGCAGACGCCGGTGGAGTGTTTCTGGATGACACGCAAAGGAAGCCGCAGGTAGAACGTCTTTTCTCCGGTTTGACGAGGCTAGCATCCGTTTCCTCACAATTAGAATAAATGAGCAGTTTGTTGGATCTGAAATGTGTCTGGGATGAGGTGGAGAGAACGACTAGCTAACGGCTAACGGCGCTACCATCGGCTCAGGAGACCACAGAAGAAGAGGCAAATGAGAGTCAGTCTGCGTCTCATGTAGGTCGACGCTGATGCCCGTACCCCAGAGGTCCTGATGTGACCTCATGCCCTCACAATCTACAGACACGGTCCACACCTTTCCCATCATCCTCAGCTTCAGATTGAATCCATTTCTGCCCCGGCTCTGCTTCAGAATCCCTGCTAATGCGCTACAATCCTTAGCGGCGCCGGAGAATGAGTCGTTATTCTGCTGGACGGGACGGCGTGATCAGAAAGGGTTCAGAAACAGAACGAGGAACACCGGAATACATCTGCCTTCATCTGCAAAGACGTGAGGAAGAGGAGTCGTCTTCATCCCCACAGATCAAACATTTGATCCAGTCACACCTGGAGTCCAGGTGGTTTAACCCTACGAGCCAATCGAGTGAAGAGCAAACAAGATCCTAGGTCAAAAGGGTCAAACTGATCTTCACTGGGGGCCACAACAGCATAACGGCTGTCCTCCAAGGGCCAGATGTAACTAATAAATGTAACTAAATGTAACTCAGTGTAATGTAACTAAATGTAACTACTCCTTAATGTAACTAATAAATGTAACTAAATGTAACTCAGTGTAATGTAACTAAATGTAACTACTCCTTAATGTAACTAATAAATGTAACTAAATGTAACTCAGTGTAATGTAACTAAATGTAACTACTCCTTAATGTAACTAATAAATGTAAATAAATGTAACTCAGTGTAATGTAACTAAATGTAACTACTCCTTAATGTTAAATAACTGAATTTCTGACTGATTCTAGTTCCAAACATTACAGTTAGACAGAAAAAACATGTTTGTTTGTTTCTCTGTTCTAACATAAATCCTTTTCATTTGTCAGGTTATTAAACCCACAGAACTCCATCAATCAAGGATCAAACTATCAATCAATAAAGAAAAATAACATCAGACACAAGTTAGGACATTAACTTTGTTCACTATGTTTAGTCAGTTAGAATGGGCTGAACTACTGCATTGTGGGAAATGCAATTTTGGTCAAAGAAGTTTGATCTATTGATTTTTACACTCTGACCTTTTATGCTGTTGTGGGCCACATTAAATGATGTTTGGCCCCGGGCCTTGACTTTGACACATGTGGTCTAGATTAATCAGATGCCAGGTTTAGTTTCTGGGGTCAAACCAGACGTTCACACAGCTTTAGAGAACACACGTCCTCCAGCAGGAGGCTCTTCTCCAGCTTCAGTTTCAGCCGAGCAGCAGCCGATCAAGGAGGCGATGACACGTGTGTTTGACGAGTCTCAGAACAGCGAGTCAAAGCCATGGAGTCAAACCGGGATGGGAGGAGAACAGAACTCCTGGCCAGAGGCGTTTATCTCCACCGGCCAGCCTTCAACACGCCGCTTCATGTGTCAGTGAAGGCATCATCAGTCACCTCCAGCTGGCTCCAGACTCCAACGCATCGCGGTGACGCTCTGCACCAATAGGACGTCAGAGAACCAGGTTTGAAGCAGGAAACGCTTGATGAAGCCAGAACATGTTTGTTCTGCTCATTGGATGAAATATTCATCTCCTCAAACATCTCCCTGTGTTTCCACCCGTCTGTGTTTACCGCTCAGTCTGGAGGAACCCGAGGTCTGCAAGCAGGAAGTAATGAGGGTGTAAATAACTAATGACGTCTGGGGGGGGGGGTCCCGTCAGCGCTGAACAAATCACAGCTGAACCTCACCGGCGACACCAGGAGGAAACTCTGCCGCCTCATTGGTGGGAAGAGTCTGAAAGAGGCGTCACCAGGAGGGCGGAGCCTGGTTGGCGCTTTGCGGGAGAAAATAAACTTTCCTTTACAGGAAGTGATGTCGTAGCTCCTTGCTGTCGGACGGTCAGGTTCGTGCATGGAGGAAATATAAAAAGCACGATTATGAACGGATGAATCTTCAGGGCGCTCCAGCTGGAGGCGGAACCGGGCCGTCGTCTGAGATCGATCCTCTAATCCGGGATGCGGGCATCCATTAATGATGTCTTCACCTCTCACACCTCCACCCTCTGTGGAGCATCTGTGTTCTGCAGCCCGGCGGCGGCGGCGTCCTGGTGATGAATCTCCCTCCGTTTAATGACGCTGAGAAGTTCACCATCATCACCACACAGGAGTGAGGGGGGGTTTGTTAGCGGCGTCGGGAAACGAGGCTGCCGATCCCCCCGGTGACAAATACGCCCGGCTCGGCGTGCAGCCTGCTTCATATTTATGGAGCCCATTTACCACGGCTCGCATTGGTAGATTGGAACGGGTGGCGCCGAGTAGCGCGTCGAGAATGATTCATCAAGCCGCCACAGCAGAACAGCCCGGATTGGGAGGAAACGGAAAACCTCCTCCGTCGGGAGAAGATGGCGATTCTTCGCTCGATTCCAGCAGATCCTGGAAACGAAGTCTTCCTCGCTTCGAGATCTGTCCCGAGACAACAGGAAGTCCCTGTGGAAGCAACAGGAAGTGCCTCCAACAGCAGACGCGACGCAGTGATGGAGGTTTCTTCTGCATCAGATGAGGGAATTGGGCACGGCGCCGGGTTTTAGAGGGCAGCGTGTCTCGGCCAGTGGGGGGGTCTTAAATCCAGGACGTGACGGCGACCATCAGATGGTTTAATCCTCTCTGGTGGTTTCACGCGTCATCGCTCCAGCTCCCATCAATCACTGCTTCAATAAAGCCGGTCAGAGAGTTCATGGAGATGAACGGCGTCCGAGACGCGGAAACATTGGAATATCTATGCTAATGACACGCCGCCACGCCACCGCGTCCGTCTCAGGTCACGGCGCCGACACGAGTCGCCCCTGAAGCTGGAGGCGCCGCTGACATTCAGCAGCAAAATGAAATTCATCCAGCAAATATTAAAATAAAAGAGCATTTCTGTTTTAACGGCGTTTCTTTACAAGCATCTCTTCAGCAGATGTCCAGATATTATTTCATGAATCTCTGCGTCCCCACGGGTCTGACCTGCAGCATTTATCCCAAGGCGTAAGACGCACTCAGATTTAATCCGTGTTTCCATCACAACAGCAGGAATTATTTAAAGTTAAACGCTGGTGGAAGTGTAATCGGTGACAGATTTTATTCAACACAAACACGTTAGCGTACCTTTATTCTCTGTGGGCAAATCAAGATAACGAAAATCCCTCCTGCTTGACTGTAATCTGATGCTAATTAATTAGCTTCTGGGCATCAGCTGGTTGGGTAAGACGAAGAGAGTAAATAAAAACAAATTTTCCTTCAAAATAATTGATTTATTTTAATTACTTTGCAGACTAATGGACGGGGAAAAGGTCTGTTTGAATAAATATTTAATCAAGACGCACAAAAAGCAATCAACTTTTGGCGACCTGTAAAATATATCAAAATAACAGTCAACGGAATCACCTACAAACGACAGTAGGTGGCGCTGTTGATGCACCAAAATCAGAAGAAGGCAAAGTAAAAGAGGTCGGATCATGTCAAAGGACTCCAGCCCAGTGGGGGCGCTATTTCTACGGGGGTAACAGTAAAATTACAGAAGACTTTGACTCCTGGGTGAACAACTAGGTGCACCAGGTGAGTTACCCCCTTGCCCCCACTCAATTACTCCCACTGGAACCTCCACAAAAGAATAAAAAACTAAGTCGATAGAAGAGACGACGGATGAAAGCAGGACGCCGACACTCAGGAATCTCAACGAGAAGTTCAACCTTCAAGCCGACTGTCACGCTAATCCGAGTCGTCAGCTGTCATAATTATCAGCGCGGTCTGAACTGCCAGGAGACGACGCGAGGCTAACGTCGTGACAGCGCTGTTCGATATCAAAAGACGAGTCGGGGCTGCGCCGAACAGTCGGAGGGCCCCTCGTTCGCTCAGATCGACCTCATCCCTCCCCTGATGAAACTTTAAGCAACACTCAGAGGGAGAATGTGACTTCAGGGCGAAAACGCACCTTTAGCTCTGTTCGCAGCCTGGCTGTTGTTAGCTTGGAGTTTGTGACTGAGGTTGTCTCCAAATGAGAGCAAACTGGTCAGAGATGAACATAGAGGAGAAACCAAACGAAGTTGATGATCAAAAGACGCTTAACGTAAAACGATTGGAGTTTTGATTTTGATTAAAACGACTATAAACTGACAGCCATGCAAAAAAAAAAGTTCCTGGTCCCCGCAAGATGAACTGTGATAAATATTTAAATCAGGAGAGACTAGAAGTCAGTCAGGAGGTCTTAGGTGTTGGGTAGTCGTCGGCGTCCGGAAGTCCTTGGCGTCGAGAAGTCCTTGGCGTCTGGAAGTCTTTGGCGTCCAGCAGTCGTTGGCGTCCAGAAGTCCTTGGCGTCCCGAAGTCTTTGGCATCCAGAAGTCTTTGGCATCCAGAAGTCTTTGGCGTCCAGAAGTCTTTGCCGTCCAGAAGTCTTTGCCGTCCAGAAGTCTTTGCCGTCCAGAAGTCTTTGCCGTCCGGAAGTCTTTGGCATCAGGAAGTCTTTGGCGTCAGGAAGTCTTTGACGTCAGGAAGTCTTTGGCGTCAGGAAGTCTTTGACGTCAGGAAGTCTTTGACGTCAGGAAGTCTTTGGCGTCAGGAAGTCTTTGGCGTCAGGAAGTCTTTGGCGTCAGGAAGTCTTTGGCGTCAGGAAGTCTTTGGCGTCAGGCAGCTGGGACTCCAACACCACCACCGTTCAGTTTTACATTAAACGTTCACATTAAATTGAATGTGAATCGGGTGGCGCGGGTCAGGATGTGTTGGATTCTTCAGATCAGCTGCTTGGTGAGGACCAATCAGATTTATCTGAATGTAACAGGAAGAAGAGGTTTCATGTAAAGGCCTTCATTAAAGTCCCTCTGCTTATTCCTACAGTTAATTATGCTTGAGCTAATAAAGCTCCTTCATGCACCAATGTTTGTGCTGAACATGATTATGGTCACCGTGGCGATGGCTTCAGACAGCACTTCTGACAATAGAAGGGGCGACGTGCCAGCAGTCAACTGTCCGTGCTAATTGAGCTAAGGGTAATGTTTACTCTGAAGTGACCAATGAGACTTCTTTAACAGAATGCTAGCTGGTTTGTGGGAAAATAAAACTCAAGAACATTAGCATGTTTTCATTAACCATTACTGTATTTACACTAAAACTGGTTTGGACCTTTATAGTATAGAAGCAGCCACCTAGCTCTTCTAGACCCTAACCCCAAAACCCACCCTAACAACCCCTAACAGTGACAACCCCAACTTTTAAACCTACCCCAACCCCTACACCCATCCCTAAACCTCTAACCCTACCCTAAAACCCACCCAAACCCTAACAACCCCTAACTGAAACCCCATTCTGACCCCAAACTTCTAACCTTACCAAAAACCCCTAACCCTACCCGAACCCCTAAACCTCATGTCCGTCTTTTACAGGTTGTCCAACATCAGATTCATTGACTGATTTATTCTGACATTGGGTTGAAAAATTGAAGATAATAGGCATTTTTGTGGAGATTACTTTTGGTTCATTTTAATTTCAAAGACCACTTAGAGAGAAGTGGTTAATTTATTGATGACCATAAGCTAAATGGGAGATTTTAGCTTACAGCTTTAACAGGTGTTCCCTGAACTTCCTGAATGTCTGAGGTCACTCATCGCCCACAGTTGAGGTCGACAAAGGATGGACAACAACGGGAACAGACGTCTGGCCAAACGGGCAGCGACTTTAGATTTCTACAACCGTTGTTGCTGTGGTAACAGGATGGAACCGTGACCCAGGAGCTGGAATATCTGAGCTTATCGTCCCTTCTTTTCTGTTAGACTCCCATCCGGCCCAGGACGCCCCTCATTGACAGTCAGGACAGACGCGTCCGCGACTTCCCGCCGCCGATCTCAGCAATGCGGCACAGATGGCATCAAACAGGCTGCTTCAAGTCATCCTTCACTTTAACGCCGCTGCCGCCCGGCCGAGGGACGGCTGCAGCTTCCGCCTCCATCCACCAAAGGTACCTGTCTCCAAATCTGCATCTGCTGACTCACAGTTATCTGTAGTCTTGACTAAGGGAGGGGTGCAGCATCCCCCTTCACCGCCAAATTAAAGGAAAGTTTGGCCAAGGCGGTTCTGTACGTTATTAGCCCCAGATGCGGTCAGCAGGAATAACAAAGCACCCACCAGGAGCTGGTCGCGCCCCCCCAGAGTCCCACAAAGGAGGCTCTAAGAACCGGACCGAGTCCATCGTTTATTATCCCGTCTCCAGAGGTCCGTCCTCGCCCCCCCACCCCACTGTAGAAAGGACTTTACTATCTTTAGTTTGCTCCTTTTAATGGGGAAGCCGGGCCAATTGTTGTCTGGTATCTCTGCCGTACGACGGGCTGCAAGGGTTAATCCTCTCAAAGAGAAGGGGGGACCCCCCAGGTTTTAATACCAGATGTAAGAGAAAGCAGCTCCTCCAGTCTATTCACTCGCCGTCTGCATCTGCACACTTCAAATGAGAGGAAGTCAAGCCGGAGAGGAATGCGAGATGAAACCCTCTTTAGGACGGGCGATGAGATCCACGCCGCTGCTTTCAGGGAATATTAATATCTGATCTGGAAGCGGCTCCGCAGACACACTCGTATATTTTCTTGTCACCTTCCATTGCCAGATATTGTGCCGCTTCAGCAGAAGCTGAAAGGCGATTTAAAAAGAGATGACAGGAAAACTTCATCTGCAAAGAGGATGGGAATCCTAAGTACTCCTAACTCAACCCCCACCTGTGCAACAGGTGAGGTCATGAAGTTCTTCCAGGAGTGTCATTAAAAAGACAGGAAGATACGGCCCGATAAACAAAGGACTGACCCAGGGACGGGTGGCGCTGGTAAAACCTGAGTCTTTGAACGCACCGGGCTCCTTCAAGCCCATGATGAACATAGTGTGATATGAAATCTAGAGACTCACACAGACCTGTAAGAGCACACCTCACCTTGAAGAACCTTTCATAATGACCCCCCTCCCCCCATCAAACGACAGATTTCATCTCGTAAAGGAAACTCGTTCATGATGAAGGACGCCGTCAGAACGCCCGCCGTCAGAGCGGGTCTTTATTCCGAACAGGGACTCGGAAGACGACAAACGTGTCCTTCCACCGGTCCACTCACAGGTTTACAGACACGTATGAATCATCTCCACGCCCACGCTAACATCACGCATCAACTTTTTCTCAGCGTTTTAAGGATGTTCTGTGTCCACAGGACAAAGTTCTAGAAACACGTCTCCAGAAAAGGAAAAGCTGCAGTGTGAACGCCAGGACAGCAGGTGGCGACGGATCCTGATGCATCATAGAACCGTAGAAAAGACGTCATTCAGTAAATCTACTGGCAGGAAGTAAAGAAACTCTACAGAATCTGACAGCTGATTACATTTTTTTATTGTCTTGTACACGTGTAAACACACACACACACACACACAAACACACACACACACACACACACACAACCTCTCCAGCTCAGCCAATGACATTTCCCATCCACCTCAGAGGCGACAGCAGAGATTGATCAGAAAAGGCATCAGGCAGGAGATTATGGGCCCAGGGTCCCGGGGTTCCATTACCCGCCCCCTAATCCCCTTATAAGGACGTGCTCTTAATGGGCGTGAGCAGCCGGCGCTTTATATGTGTGTGTGTGTGTGTGTGTGTGTGTGTGTGTTGGGCGTGAGGTCATCCATCACGGGTGGAGGGGATGGCGTCTGTTCAGCATCCAGATCCAAGATGAATTCATGTGATTTAGCCGCTTCCTGGGGGGGGGGTCATCTATCACAGAACAGACGCCATTGTTAAAATACGTTGGGTTATTTCATCCAATCAGCTGGCTTCACATGTGATGGGGCGGGGCTTCACAATCAAGTCTTAACTGTTTCCCAGCAACATTTGCAGAGGCCACACCTACAAAATTAAAGCATACAGGCCACGCCTACGTGCAATGACATCATCATGTCTGGCTGCACGTGATTGGATGACCTGCAAAACGTTTCAGGCTGTAGTTTGACTTTTTGGAATATTTTCCAAATGAGAGAAGAGTTCCTTAGTGTCTGTTTACACAACTTTAATTCACTTCCTGTTCCCGTTTCTTCCTTTTGTTCCGCCCATCCTTCCACATCAAAAGCTAATAAGGCTAACGAACGCTAACGGAACACGGATGGAGCAGAGGAACGGATCAGAACACGACTATTAGCATAAAAACGTAGCTTTACCTGCTAACATTTATGTGTGGTAACCTTCACTGAGGGCAGCACAATGCTAAGTTACTGCTCAAAGCGTAGCTAATATGAAGGCTAACAATAGCCTGAGGGAAGCCAACGCTAACACTTGATGGACGTTAGAGACCAACATTGACTAGTTGGACGTCTCCAGTGTTTTACTGTATGAAAGGAGAAAAACATGTTTTTCTTGATGCTCATTTTTCACGCCGTTTCGCTGCTGCCCCTCAAGCTTTCAGACTTTATGCTAAATTAAGCTAATTGGCTGATATTCCTCTTATCTGGGGCTCCACCAGGGAGGAGTGTGTGTGTGTATGTGTGTGTGGGGGGGGGTAATTAAACAACACCCTCACACTTACTGCGCCGTCGGCTATTATTTGCTGTAGCTCTCGCTAAAGTAGCTTAGCGCTGCTAACCAATTGGAACAGATTGCAAAGGCTGGATGCAGCACAGATAATCAGTTAACGACGGGCTCGGTTAGCGTAGCGTCAGACACGGTCAGCTGGAATGTTTCTAGAACATCTGAAGTTATCCTCACTTCCTGTTTCCAGACACGACCATATAAGGTAAAGCAGGAGGAGACGGTTTACCTTAAACAGGTAAAAGAACCATAAAGCTTCTGCTGCACAGCGACATTCATCCTGACTGGGTTGCATCCCTCCTGAGACGGCAAACATTTTAGTCTCCTTTAAGACATGCCCCGCCCCTACCCCGTCTTATCTCAGGTGTGGAATGCAACCCCCCCCACCCCTCAGGTAATGTGAGCCCAGCTGCGTGTCCCTAACTCCCGGTGACTTCGCTTTAAAGCACAACAGGAGGCGCATCTGGCGGTGTGGCGCGGCCCATTAGCTCGCCGTCATCAGGCGCCGATGTCCTGTCAATCATCGCCCCTGAGCCGCCACGCCGTGTGGGGCTGATGGGAAATGAGGCGAGAGACAGCGGAGAAAAGACGACGTCAAACCCCCAGTGGGTGTGAGAGGAAGCAGCGATGGATGTTCTACCCGTTAATTAACCACGCCCACAGAGGAACAACCTACAAAATGCAGACAGCATCACATCACATGTCGACTTCTGACTCCGCCTTCTTCAGCCACGCCTCCTACTCTAACCTCAATGAACATCCTGTCACAATAAAAACCAAATGGATCCGTTAAGAATTCATTCTTCTGCAGACGTTTGACTCCAGCAGAACATCTTCACTCTGGATTGGAAGGTCAGCAGGAGAATGGATCAACACCTGGAGGTCAGATCTGCAGAACGTGACCTTTGACCTCCTCCTCTGGTTCAGGATCCACAAACAGGAACAGAACGAAAGATGTTTAGAACGTCTGAACCGATCCTGTGGTGGTTCCTCCAAAGGTAACAGGATGAAGAACCAGGAAAATGGATGATTCACACGCAGGTCAACACCTAGCGCTACGAGTTAGCATCGGGCTGTTAGCATGTCACTGATGTCTCGTCATGGACAGACTGAACTTCTGTTTTTGCAGCTTAAACATCTGATTCTCTGCAGACGTCCATCAGCTGTGAGTCAGAATGGAGCTTCTGATGCTCCGCTGCCACCTAGTGGTCAACAACAGTATTCTCCTCCGTACGAGCGGACCGGGACACTGACACCGCCAGTAAGAAGGAGGTGGATTAATCATCTATACCAACGATAGATGGTGCCATGTGACGAGGAAATCAACACTGTAACCGCGATCTGGAGCTAACAGCTGTTAGCATCAGACCCTACTACCTGGCGCGTGAATTTTCAAACGTTATTGTCCTCGCTGTCTACATCCCTCCTTGGGCGGACCCAGAGACGGCACGAGAGACCATCTATGGGACCACCTCCACTGTTCGGACCCGGAGGCGCTCGTCATCATCACCGGTGACTTTAACCACGTCACCTTGGACTCATCTCTCCCCACAATGGTCCAGTGTGTAGACTGTCCCACACGGAAGAACAGAACCATCGATCTGTTCTACACTAATGCTAAGGAGGCATACACCGCCACCCCCCTCCCTCCACTAGGTAAATCAGACCATAACCTAGTGTACCTACAGCCCACCTACATCCCGCTGGTGAAACGGCTGCCAGCAACAACACGACAGGTCAGGAGGTGGTCCCCGGAAGCAGAGGAGATGCTGAGGGACTGCTTCCAGACCACCCCCTGGGATGTTATTGTGGGCTCACATGGGGAGGACATTGAGGGGGAAGCTCAGTGTTTTACAGACTACATGGAGTTCTGTGTGGATACCGTGGCCCCTGTCAGGACAATCAGGTGTTACCCCAACAACAAACCATGGGTAACCAAGGAAGTCAAGGCTGTCCTGAACAGGAAGAAGCGGGCGTTCAGGAGCAAGAACGAGGAGGAGATGAGGAAGGGCCAGAAGGAAGTGAGACTCTGCCTGAGGGAGGCCAAGGAGGCGTACAGGAGGAAGCTGGAGAAGCAGCTGGGGCGCAACCAGGTGGGGGAGGTCTGGAATGGGATGAGAACCATCACCGGACACGGGAAAGGGCGCAGCACTGTGGAGGGGAATATTGAACGAGCGAATGAACTAAACAGCTTTTTCAATCGGTTCAGCTCCCCCACCACCCGGCTCCTCGTCCCACTCCAACTGTGTGTACAAGAAGGGGCAGAGCAGGATGTACTTCCTGAGGAGGCTGGCCTCCTTCAACATCTGTCCTAAGCTCCTTCTCATGTTCTATCAGTCCGTAGTCTCCAGTGTGCTGTCATACGCCATTGTGTGTTGGGGTGGGGGGGCCAGGAAAAGAGATATGGACCGTCTGAACAGACTCATCCGCAGAGCGGGCTCAGTGGTCGGGCTGAGCCTGGACTCTGTGGAGACGCTTCTGGAGAGCAGGACCATGTCTAAAATGAAGGCCATCATGAACAACCCCCCCCCCCCTCCGCCTGAGGCTGAGGTCCTCCTTCGTGCCCCGTGCCATCAGGGGGTACAATGACTCTCTCAGGAGGAGCGGGGGGGAGGTGGGAAGGTCAATACGGGGATAAATGGATTTAATTTAGTTTTATACAGTTTATATTTTAATTTTATAGTGTTTATATTTTATAGTTTAGTATATAAGTCCTGTTAGTGCTGCATGTGTCTGTTAGTGTAGTGTCTGTCCTGTGATGTCACTTTTTCTCCTGGTGTTTTTCCAGTATTTATTCGTGATGTAATGCCTGAGCAGTGGATATATACAATTTCCTCTGGGATTAATAAAGTATCTATCTATCTACACCAGACGGGTCACAGCACAGACCGTAAAACACACTTGTCTTCACACGTCTAACAAACTTCCACTTTTACAAATTAAAGCTTCAGCATCAAACAAGAAAAACTTCAGACAGAATCTCAATCCTGATTTTATTGTTTCCATAAACACAAGCTTTAAAGAGAACCGCGAGGCGCTGGCGTTCTAGTCCTCCACGCTGGACTAGAACATGTAGGAACCATGTAGACGTGTTGGAGGCATCGACAGAATCAGAACCCGCTCAATCGCTGACATTTACAGACGCAATCAGCCATGATGAAACAATTTCAGCTCAATACTCCATCTGTATTTACTGCCGTGTTTGTCCTGTGTTGGACATGTTTGTAATTCTCCAACAATAACCAGAATTGATTTAAAAAAAGATTTTTAAAAAACCCTTTACCCGTAGGAACCTGCCCGCCGGGGCAATTTCCCTCGACAACAAGAGAAAAGAAACAGCCTGCACAGAAAAATAGGTCATCATCAGCAACAGTCTAGTGGTAATTTTAGCGCCTCTCTTTTCATCCCGTTTTACCGAAGCTTCCAGCTGGATCGGCCCGGTATTGATCCGACCTCTGGACCGGTTCGGTATTGATCCGACCGGTTTGACACAGAAACACCCCACTAGTGTCCACGTCTGATGTAAAAACCACACTAAAACTGTAAGAGGTGTGATGGGACCCAGACGGTCCTCCTCTGATTTATTAGACACCACCACCGCTAACGTGTCGAGGGGATTTATCAGGGGAGGGGGGGAACACCGTGTGAAGCGCCAACAGATGGAGACGCTCTTCAAGCAGGAGCGATGAAGGGTTGGAGGACGGCTGCAGATGTTCCAGTCGGTGAGTTGAAAATACGGTCTGGTTGTGAGAAACTGGTGCAGTGGTGACAAATCAATCAGCAGAGCTCTCACCATCATCATCTGTGCCAGGAGGAAGATCTCCGCTCCTCAACACAGATGGACGAGGCTTCGTGTTCTCACCTCGGAGCTCCTCCACCCGACGGTTTGACTCGCTTTCAGGCTGGAAAAAGAACAAAAACATCAAAATGTGGGTGAGGAAGTGATGACAGAGAAGTCACGCCCTCCTTCGGGGTTGGGGGCGGGGCTCAGATGGCCCCTGTGCACAGTGAGTGTCTCCACAGGTTGTCAGGACAGGTGTGCTGAGCAACTGCAATCAGCAACCCGACCAATCGTGCAACTCATCAGTGCCCCGCCCCAGAGGCTGGAACGGCCAATCAGAACACAACAAGTCAAACAAGTTCAGACCGACACACCCCCCCCCCCATTGGAACAGGTTAAAACTTTCCAAACTCTCGATCGATTTCTCATCACAGCTTCTCTTGTAGGATATTAAAGCCTGATGACCCAATTTGTAGAATCAGAAAAACACTGGAGCCAACATCCACACACACACACTCATCACACACACACACTCATCACACACACACACACACTCATCACACACACACACACACACACACACACACACACACACACGTCTCAGGTAAATCCTTTTGTTAGTTTGGTACAAATGAACGAATCCAGACCTGAAGGATGAATGTCAGCAATCTGAGTCCTGATTGGTGGGGGTGGGGGGGTCCAACCCCCAGTCCATGTTAGCCTGACAGAAGAACACAGAACCAATCACGTTCAGTTCAAACTAAGTTAACACAGTATTGAAGTTTGTCTGTGACGCAAAACAGGAATTTAAATGTTAATTTCCAGAGTTATCCCTTTTATACACCCGTCCTGGTAAGACTGCTGCTCTTGGTGCCTTTAATGCCCCTTGGGGACAAATAAAGTTTTTTAATTGAATTGAAATAAGTGTTTTCAATCGATTTAATACTGATTTAATCCTGATCATACATTTATCATAGATTATTACAAATATTGGTCCAGATTAGATTACAAGATTACAAGATTACCAGTCTGGGTCGGACCGGGGCGCTGACGTCACCGCACCGGCGCCCCGACGGAACCGTGCAGCTCATCACCCCCACCCCCGAACCGAGCGTCACCGGGAGGGGGAGCTAACCGCGGGTTAGCGGCGGCTTACCGTTCGTCTCCATCCGGTCCGGAGTCAGCGGCGTGGGGGCTTCAAGCTAGTTAGCTTAGCCTAGCTCCCAGCGAAACAAAGCTAACCACACAACACGGGCATGTTAGCGTTAGCCATGTGTCCGGAACCGACGAGACTCTCCGGTAAACCGGACAGCCGTTCCGGTGTGATGACGTTGCAAATAACTTAGCATTTAGCTGCTAGCCGCTAACACAAACCTAACTGTAGGGACACCAGCTAGCAGCGCATGGTAGCATGTTAGCTTATTGGCTAAGCTAGCGATATCGTACATTCTCAAGTCAAAAAATGTCGCTGCGTTGCTAAAATATCTACGAATATATCCCATAAAAGTTAAAAACAAGGAAATGGTTCGAATCCCGCTAAACAAACATGTTTGTTTGTTTGTTCGGTTGTTGTTCATCGTAGCGCTGCGTTTAGAATCCAGCTTCTCCGAGTTAAAAGAAGTCCGCTTTAAAAGCTGATCGCGGATTGGTCAACTTGACCACACAGTGACAACTATAATTGGACGACAGATTTTTGTGACGGCCAATGACAAGTTGCATACGTGTCACGTGCTTATTTTCGCTTCCTGTTTTCTTCTCCGTTTTTTTCTTCCTTCAGTTGAGACGATCTGAAAACGTGATTTCAAGAGTTATACGTCTAATTCTGATCGATTTAAGCTTTAATTTTATTAATTTTTTAATTTAAAATATCAAAATAAAGAAGCAGTTCACAGAATGTGACGAAACAAGTGTTGACATGTAAACAATGTTTTTTTTTTCCCTAATTCTGTTCACCGGAAACCAAAAGTCAGACAGTTCGTTGTATAAATTTCATTGATGTGATTTTTGTACAATGACAAATAAGGAACGTCTAAATCTGAATCTAAATCACCTGTACGTCGCATCCTGTGACGTCACACAGACCTGGCTGCTCCACCTGCTGCTTTGGCGTCTGAATTCCCTTTCAAAATAAAGGTCATATTTTAGGTGATGTC
This sequence comes from Antennarius striatus, assembly GCF_040054535.1. Taxonomy (NCBI): domain Eukaryota; kingdom Metazoa; phylum Chordata; class Actinopteri; order Lophiiformes; family Antennariidae; genus Antennarius; species Antennarius striatus. Next base: position 864,254 of record NC_090776.1, on the reverse strand, counting down.
TGTTGCACTCACGTTTTCTCCTGGAGGGTTTTTTTCTCCAAATCAAGGCTCTAAAGACTATCGGTGTCGTTTATTGTACTGGAATTAACAACCTGTAAATTTAAGCTTTAGAAATGGAAGAGATTAAAGTCAAACACTTCATATACAAACCTGAAAAATAGCTAAAATTAATCTAATCCAAGCATTTCTTATAATTGTCCCAAAAACAAACATTAATGTTGAATATTCAAAGCTAAAATTAACATTTGTCTCGTGACATCGTTGCTCCCGTTGACCTGTGGATCCATGTGAATGATTTTTAAGAGCAACTAGACTCTGAAGTTCACTTGAAATGCAAATGCAATTTTATATTAAAAGATAGCAAAGGGAGAATTCACTATATCACACAACACAGCTTGTTAGTACTGCCATGGAAATACATATACAGTCTTTTCAAATATTTACACATCAAGTGACAACCAAACAGAAATCATAAATACCTTTGAGTTAACTTTACAACAGCTATACGCGACCAGTATTCCATAAGGTAAAAGAGCACTATTAAATAACTGGCATCTTCCCTATCATTTACACGGCTTTAGAAACACAGTGGTTAAAATAATCCAGCAAAACAAACAGGAAACGCTCTTCTCCAGTGAGTAGAATTAATACAAGTCTAAAAACGCTCATGAAATCCCTTTGTACAAAAGACTATACAACCCAACCAACGCAACGTCGTCAAAAAGGTTTGCTCACGTCCCCGTGAGAAAGTCCGTACAGTTTCAGCGTTCCTGCAGAGAAGTGGGAGGGACTGAGAGCCGGGGGTGATGGGTCACCGGGTCACCGGGTCGCCGTGATGCTCGCAGGCCGAACGCCGGAGACCGGAGTTCTGTAGCTGCCAAGACCTTCTCTGATTGGCCTCAGTGCTTCATCTAGCAGCAAATCAGCAGCTGGCTGAGCTCGTCGAGACTTCAAACTAACGCCTACCCTATGCATGGTTGTCATAGCGATATAGTATGTCCTGGTACCCTAAAGTTGAAGCGACGTGTAACACATGAACCGCATTAATCTGACTTTACAGTAAGTAATCAGTGATATATTCCTACATTAAAATCCTCGCCGTCTGATTGGCTGTTCCTGAACACATGCTTGTCCCGCCGTACCGGATCCCGCGGCGCTACCTTCCCGCTGCAGGGTCAGAGGTCATGCATGAGCGTCCGGCCACGCAGATACTTTGGTTGTCTGATATAATCCCGTCTAAACTCTGATTGAACCAGGCTGACTAATCGAGCCCCGATTGGACGATGAGATGGATGATAAACCCCAGAAGAGTTCCAGGATTACGAGAATCACGCTGTTTGGGGATCAACCAATCCCAGAGACATTTAATGTTTAACACCTGAGGGAATTGAACCCACAACCCTCTAACCTGGATTTTATTCCCGTGATTTGATCAAATAAACCCGATCAGAACGAACGGAATAACATCAGAGAAATAAATAACCATCTGAGGAGCGTTTGGCACGTCGTCGCTCCGCTGGAGGATCAACCCTGGATTAGATGAAGATGAAGACGAGCCGGAACCAGAAGCGGGGGTGTCCCACCAGCGAGGGGGGGTCCCACCGAATGAGTCAAACTCCTTTGAAGTGTAAATGTTAAAAAAAAAAGAAAGAAAGGAGTTGGACGACGTCCCGCCTTTGGCACCAACTGTCCTGGAACTAAAAGTTCAGCCACACCCCCTCCACGCCCACCAGGGGGCAGCAAAACCACAAGTACAAAAACCGTCATAAATAAAGTTCAGAAAGACATGAGTGACATGGGGGGGAGTGCGGGGGGGTCCTGGAGGTCACGTCGCGTTAGCTTAGCTTCATCAAGGAGGCGGAGTCTCCGAACGGCGCTCGAGTCTCTGCTCGCGTCCTCCCAGAAGCCTTTGCTGCTTCCTCGTTCCAGCAGGCCCATCAGTGATGCTTTAGCCTGTGTGTGTGTGTGTGTGTGTGTGTGTGTGTGTGTGTGTGTGTGTGTGTGTGTGTGTGTGTGTGTGTGTGTGTGTGTGAGTGTGTGTGTGTGAGTGTGTGTGTGTGTGGGTGTGTGGGTGTGTGTGTGTGTGAGTGTGTGTGTGTGTGTGGGTGTGTGTGTGTGTGTGTGTGTGTGTGTGTGTGTGTGTGTGTGTGTGTGTGTGTGTGTGAGTGTGTGTGTGTGAGTGTGTGTGTGTGTGTGGGTGTGTGTGTGTGTGTGTGTGTGTGTGTGTGTGTGAGTGTGTGTGTGTGTGTGTGTGTGAGTGTGTGAGTGTGTGTGTGTGTGTGTGTGTGTGTGTGTGTGTGGAGGACGGAGCCCCAGCTTCAGAGACAGGAGTTGTGTTTCTGGTTTCGTCTGTACCGTTATTATGTGTGTGTGTGTGTGGGGGCGGGGATAAAGCCTGGGGGCTGGGCCGGGCCGGGCGGCGCTCACACCTCGCTCTCGGTGGAGGGCTTGCGCGCGGCGGCCCAGCCGGTGTCGGGCAGGCAGTGGGCGTGGCTGTGGGCGTGGCTGTGGGCGTGGTGCTGGGGGGTGACGGCGGCCGGCGTGAGGGCGGCGATGGACGAGCACTCGGACGCCTCCTCCTGCAGCAGCTGCTCCGTCTCGCCGTCGTCCAGCGAGGCGCTGCTGGCCTGCAGCGACACGGTGTCGGCGCGCATGCAGGTGTGTAGCCCTCCCCGCGACGGCTTGATCTGCTTCAGGTCGTCCCAGTACAGCTCCTCGCTGGACAGCAGGCACACCCCCTCCACGATGCGGATCTTCTCCTTGGTGTAGCCCCCGTCCACGCCCCCCTGCACCACAACACACCAGTGAGGCACAGGCGCGTGACCTTTAACCTCTTTATCGCTCACGATGCTAACGTTAGCTCGCAGGTGGAGTAGCAGGAGTCAGGAGGAGAAACGGTTAATCACACACACACACACACATACACACACACACACACACGCGCACACACACCATGCTACATGCTATGTCGCTAACCTCTCCGCGGCGCCGGGGTCAAAAGATAAAGGGGGAGAGGGAGTTGTAGGGGTGAGAGAGCTGCGGTGGGGGGAGAGGGGGGAGACAGGATGAGAGTCTGCATGTGTTTAAGCCCCGCCCCCAGCCCGATCACGTGACCGGCGCCCCCACTGACCTCCTTCTTGTAGCGCAGCTGGTTGTAGATGGGGGGCTTCTGCGACGCCTCGATCTTCACCTCCTGGGTGGAGGTGCGGTAGGAGGGGTTACTGTAGGTCAGGTTGCTCACGCCCGGGTCGGCCAGCTTCGACTTCCTGTGTCTGTGATGGGAACCAGGAAGGGGTTAAAGGTGGGCGGTCCAGGCATCAAAGCGGGGGGCGGGGCAGGGGGACGTGAACAGCTGACCTGTAGATGATCAGCGCGGCGATGAGGATGAGGATGGCCAGGATGGTCAGAACTCCACCAATCACGTAGCTGATGTGAAGTCCTTCTCCTGCAGCAGAGGGTACAGGGTGAGGTGATGCTAACACACTTAGCACAGCCTACTGAAGCCACGCCCACACAGGAAAACACTTCCTCTGATCACTAGATGGGATTCATCCTGGGTAAATGTGGGACTATCCCTTTAAGACATGGTGGCATACTGTCCCTTTAAGACAAAGCAGTGTACTGTTCCTTTAAGACATGCTGGTGTACTGTCCTTTTAAGACACAGAGGCGTACTATCCCTTTAAGGCTTGGGAGGTGTACTGTCCCTTTAAGACGTGGCAGGGTCCCTTTAAGACCCTGTGGCGTACTGTCCCTTTAAGGCTTGGCGGTGTACTGTCCCTTTAAGACCCTGTGGCGTACTGTCCCTTTAAGGCTTGGCGGTGTACTGTCCCTTTAAGGCTTGGCGGTGTACTGTCCCTTTAAGGCTTGGCGGTCTGCTCACCGTGCGGCGCCGTCACCACGCTGCTCAGACAGTCCTCGTCGCTGAGGTCGGTGCAGCTGTGGAGACAGAACCAACTTTAGCAGCAACTTCCTGTCAGGAGGTCAAACTGAGGTCAAACTGGGGTCGAACGGAGATCAAATGGAGGTCAAACTGGCAGGTCATTGGTTCACGCCCACAGGAAGTGATGCTTACTTGGCGGGGGGCGGTCCTCTCCGCGGTGCGTCGGTCGGCGCTTTGGGGTTCCTGTTGGCGTCCGGCGTGCTGCTGGTTCCTCCGGGGGGGGCGGTGGGGACGTAACCTGAAACTACAGGAGCACCAATCAGAACCGAGGTGGGCGGTGCCCCTGACTGAGGGGGGCAGGGCCTTACTGGTGGAGCAGGGCCGCCCGTCGGGTTCGTCGGGACAGGCGCAGACGAAGCCCCCCGCCCGGGCGAAGCAGAGGTGGGTGCAGCCCCCGTTGTTCACGCCGCACAGGTTGGTGCCTGCAGGGGAGAGGGGGCGGGGTCAGTCAGACGACCAATCAGGGGTCGATTAGCTCAGGTAGGGGGGCCTCACCCGTCTGGCGGTGGGGCGACACCACGATGATGTCCATCAGCCCCTCCACGTTGCCCAGCACCGTCTCCTTGCCCCGCCCTGAGTGCTTGTCCACCCGCTGCACCGACTTGGTCTGCCAGTCCGTCCAGTAGATCCAGCGGTCTTGCTGCGAGAGGCGGGAGAAAGGGGTTAAAGGGGAGGACACCGGCTTCAACTGGGGAGGAAAAGGGGGGAGAAGAGAAGAGGAGGCACCGACAGGGGGGGTGGGGGGGACACCAGGGTCAGAGTGGAAGAGAAGTGAGAAATGGGTGAGTCGATGAGTCAGCGTGAGGATAGAGGCGAATGAGGAGGGGGTGGGGTGAAGGGGGGAGTGGGAGGGGCTCCCAGCAGGTGGGCGGGGCCTACCTGCGTCAGTGCAAACGGGTGTGACACCGGGCTGACGAGGATCTGGCGCAGCTTCCCGTTCAGGTCCGAACTCTCGATCCGGTCCAGGTGGGCGTCGACCCAGAAGATCCTGTAGGGGGTGCCAGAGAGGGCTTTAATGGGTTCAAGAGCACCGTCATCCCCCATCCAACCATCATCCATCCTTCATCCATCCATCATCCATCCATAATCCACCCCCTCCTGACCGTCGGGTGTCGTAGTCCAGCGTCAGCCCGTTGGGCCAGCCCAGGTCGGTGTTGATCAGGACCTTCCTGTCCGACCCGTCCAGCTGCGACCTCTCGATCTTCGCGATGTGACCCCAGTCGGTCCAGAACAGGAACCTGAGGAGAACCAGGACCGGTGAGGACCCCGCCCATCTTTACCGGATCCGTGTGCCCCGCCCGCCCCTCACCCTTTGCTGGGGAACACGGCGATGGCTCGGGGTTCGTCCAGACTGTTGTTGACCAGGACTTTGCGGCTCCCCCCGTCTAGCCGGGCCACCTCGATGGTGTTGCGCCCGGTGTCGGTCCAGTACATGTTCCGGGCCACCCAGTCCACCGCCAGCCCGTCGGTGGTCTTCAGGCCCTGGCTGATGACCGTCTCCATGCCGCTGCCGTCCAGGTTGGCGCGCCTACCGGCAGAAACACCACGTGTCAAGGCAGCGGAGAGGGAAACAAGCGCACCTTAACCGGACGGCGCCGCACCTGATGACGTCCAGCGTGACGTCGGTGTAGTACAGCTTCCCGTCCACGCTGTCGTAGTCCAGCGAGATCACGTTGTGCAGCTCGGGCACCGGCACGTGGACGTCCGTGTGGTCGTCCGTGTCCAGGGAGATCCGGCGCACGCTCACCCGGTTGGAGAACAGCAGGTACGTCTCCGGGGAGTCGTCACATGACCTGCCGTCGCCCTTCAGCAGGATGCCGGTGGCACAGGCGCAGGAAGTACCGTTGGGACGGGGGAGGCACAGGTGAGTGCATCCTCCGTTCCTCTTGCCGCACTTGTTGAACCCTGACGGGACAAAAGGCGGAGTAAACCAGCTGGAGGTGGGTTCTAAAGGTGGTTCCCCTTGTTCTGTTTGTGTTTTTTAGATGTTCTGTTGTTCTGCTCGTATCTTTTCTAGAAGTTCTGTTGTTCCATTTGTGTCTTTTCTAGATATTGTATTGTTCCATTTGTCTGTTCTAGAAGTTCTATTTTTCTATTTGTGTCTCTTCTAGAAGTTCTGTTCTGTTTCCTCGTTTCTAGAAGTTCTTTTGTTCTGTTTGTGTCCTTTCTAGACATTTTTGTCTAGTTCTGTTGTTCTGTCTCACCTAGCGGTCTCTCCCGGTCCACAGCCTGGATGTCCATCAGGCCCGGCAGGTTGGCCCTGACCGTGATGGTGTTGGTGCCGGTGTTCTTGTCGGCCCTCTGGATGCTGCGGCTCTGCCAGTCGGTCCAGTAGATGTGGGACCCCAGCAGGGTCAGACCATAGGGGTGCTGGACCGGGGTCACCAGGGTGCGCCGGTTCTGCCCGTTCAGGTCGGCTGCCTCGATCCGCTGGAGACAAAACCGATTAGTACGACCGTCTAGACTCCACCACCACAACGCGAGGCGGCGCCACTGACCTCCGTGTGGGCGTCGGCCCACAGCAGCTGGGACCCGGCCGTGTCGATGGCCAGACCGTTGGGCCAGCCCAGGTTGTTGTTGATGAGGACGGCCCGGTCCGACCCGTCCATGGCTGAGCGCTCTAGCTTAGCATGCTCCCCCCAGTCCGTCCAGTAGAGATACCTGTACCAAGATGAAGAGACAGGAAGTATGAGCGGATGCAGGAAGACGAGCGGCGGACAAGCGGCGGACGAGCGGCACGCGGCCTCACCCCATCTCGTGGTAGAGGGCGATGGCCCGCGGGCTGTCCAGGTTCTGCCAGATGAGAACTTTCCTCATGGAGCCATCCAGGTTGGCCACTTCGATGCGGTTGGTTCCCGTGTCCGTCCAGTAGATCTTCCTGCCGACGGCGTCCACCGCCAGGCCGTCGGTGGTCATCAAGCCTACAGAGAGAAGACACGAGGATGGGGTCAGGGCAATGGAGTCACGGCTCCCCAACTGGGTAGCGTTAAGGTCACCTGACTCTTTCCTCACCTGTGGATATGATGTCTTGGTGGGCTTTCCCGTTGATGTTGGCTCTGCTGATCCTCTTCAGGGTGCTGTCGGACCAGTAGACTTTACCTGCAGGGGGCGACGCCAGTCAGGACGGACTCTAGAACTACCAACCGGGCCTTCTAGAGGAGTGGCACAAACCTTCTTTAGGATCGACCCCGATAGCGATGGTGTTCTTCATGGAGCTGTTGACCGCCAGAACCACATCGGCAAAGTAGGGGATGTCCAGAGACACCATCCGGATGTCCGTCCGCCGGGCGAAAATCAGGAAGCTGCTCATCCCTGAACACAAAGGACTCTCAGCTCCTGGTGGAGGCTTATTGCGACGAGTCGCCTGTCAGTTACGGTTCCGGGTGTCCTACCAGGTGTGCAGGTCTTCCCGTCCGTCTGCAGGTTGATCCCGGTGGGACAGGCGCAGCTGGAGGCTTTGGGAGGAGGAGCCAGAAGACACAGGTGGCTGCAGCCGCCGTTGTTCACCAAACACGGGTTGTGCACTAGAGATGGAGACACAATCAGACCCCACTCACCCATTGTCAAGACTATGGGGGACATCAAGAGGGGCATACCCAGAACTAACCGGAGACAAAGACTCTGAACGCGCCCAGGGAACAGGAAAGCCCCAAACGTCAAGGAGACGACTGAGGTGTCAGTTTGGTATGAGCCCCAAAGGCCCTGTGGCCCCTCAGCCACTGATCTGGGATCAGTTTACCCGTAATCCCACCACCCCCTACCCCCCCATCTCAAATGAGACACAGGTGTAAGTTTCGCAAAAAGGCGGCAAAAATCACATTCTTTTCCTGTTGTTAGAAGAGACTGATCAAGGGTCGGCCGTCTGAAGGGTCTAGAGCGTGGACCACCGACCCGTGTCACGCTGGCGGTGGACCATGTGGACGACCGACCCGTGTCACGCTGGCGGTGGACCATGTGGACGACCGACCCGTGTCACGCTGGCGGTGGACCATGTGGACGACCGACCCGTGTCACGCTGGCGGTGGACCATGTGGACGACCGACCCGTGTCACGCTGGCGGTGGACCATATGGACGACCGACCCGTGTCACGCTGGCGGTGGACCATGTGGACGACCGACCCGTGTCTGGCTGGCGGTGGAACATAGGGACCACTGACCCGTGTCACGCTGGCGGTGGAACATGTGGATGTCCATCAGGTTCTCCAGGTTCTCGGCCAGCGTCTGGCGGCCCAGGCCGGTCAGCTTGCTGGCGCTCTGGATGCTCTTGGACTGCCAGTCCGTCCAGTAGAGCTTGTCCTCGTGGACAGTCAGTCCAAAGGGGTGGGGCAACTGGCTGCCAATCAAAACCTGCAATCAGGGACAGTGGAGGTAGAACTCACCAGGAACCATCTAAAGGTAAAGGTTTCTTACAAGGATCAGGGTGTTACCTGTCGGTCGGAACCGTCAAAGTTTCCGTACTCGATGGTCTTCATGCCGGCGTCGGCCCAGTAGAGGCGCCGCGTCTCGTAGTCGATGGCGAGCCCATTGGGCCAGGTCAGGTTGCTGGAGATGATGACCATACGGCTGGAGGCGTCCATTCCAGCCCGTTCGATCTTGGGGTTGGCGCCCCAGTCGGTCCAGTACATGAAGCTACGGACACGGGACGGAGAACGGTGAGGACCTCATGGGGCGTTCTTCAGGTTCTAAACCGATTCGTTCGTCTCACCCAGAGAGCGGGTCCACCACGATGTCCCTGGGCCGGTCCAGGTTCTCCCATATCAGGACGGTGCGCATGCTGCCGTCAGCGTTAGAGACCTCGATACGATCCGTACCTGAAAGCCAAAGACGCAACGTGAGGACTAGACTCCAACGGCACCGCCAGGTTACCGTGACAACAGGTGAGACGAATCCGTTTACCAGCGTCGGTCCAGTAGAGCTTGCTGGTCACCCAGTCGATCGCCAGGCCTGCTGGACTCTCCAGACTGGTGTCCACCACCACCTGGAGAACGGGACAAGGGTCAAAGGTCTCCATCTGCTGGGCCGGAACGAGTCTCTGTTTCTAGAAGGTGTGTGGTTCTGTTTGTGTCTTTTCTAGTTCTATTGTTGTTGGTGACTTTTCTAGAAACTCTGTTTTTCTGTTTGTCTCTTATAGTGCCATTGCTCTGTTTGCGTCTTTTCTAGTTCTATTGATCTGCATGTGTCTTTTCTAGAAATTCAATTGTTCTGTTTCTCTTGTCTAGTTCTATTGTTAATTCTGTTTTTTCTAGATGTTCTGTTTGTGTTTTCTTTCTCTTTTCTTGCTGTGAAAACCAAAACCAACCCAAGCCCACTAAACTCCCTCCTAAAGACTGAACACCTCTTGCGGTTCCTGGCTTCCCAGGTCACGTGACCAGGTGTCTACATATCTTCACCAGCAGGTGGCGGTGTTACACCACCTCCTGATGCCGCTCAGACGTGTTGGACGAATGCTGGCGTTGGATGCGGGCGTCGGATGGATGCGGGCGTGGGACACTCACCTCCTGCCGGCTGCCGTTCCACAGCGCCCGGTTGATGGAGTCGGTGGTGACGTCGGTCCAGTACACGTAGCCGTCTTTGGCGTCCCAGTCCAGCGCAACGGCGTTGCGCACGTCGGCCAGAGGGATGACATCATCGGACATGTCCTCTGTGTCGAAGCTGATTCGTCGGATGTCCGTCCTTCGGGCAAAAAGCAGGAACTTGTCAAGACCTGATCAAAGACCAAAGGTCTTCTGTCAGTCTAGGTGTCAACGTGGGTCAGCATCAAACACACAGACACGAGGCAGCGGTGCCGCGCCGGAGCCTCAAACACCAATACGGGCTTCGCCCCGCGAGCTCATCTATGACATCACACAGGTGTGTGTGGACTCACCGTCGGCGCAGGTGTGGTGGTCCACCTTCTTGAAGCCGGTGGGGCAGGCACAGGTGTTGGTCTTGTTGCTGGGGAGGCACAGGTGACTGCAGCCGCCGTTGTTGCTGCCGCAGCGGTTCCTGCCGCCTGCGGGTGGGAGAGAGGACAGTGAGTCACGCTTGCTGTGGGCGGGGTCAGCCGGCGCTGACGCGGCCCCACCTGCTGGCTGGCGCTGGGGGTGCAGCGTGTGGATGTCCATGGGGAAGTGCAGCTTGTTGCGGATGATCTCCTGGTTCTTGCCGGTGAACTTGTTGGCACTGTTGATGCTCTTGGTGTGCCAGTCGGTCCAGTACAGGCTGTCCTCGAACACCGTGATGGCGAAGGGGTGGGGCAGGCCTGCAGGGGGGCAACAGGGTGGGTGGGGGCAGAAGAAAGAGAAGAGTCGTCACAAGATTGTCCCGTCACATGTTGTTTCTCTGCAGTCACCTTCTTCCTAGCGCCCCCCCCCCCGATAACCGCTCCTCATGCCCCTGTGAGGACAGCTGGGGCAGCAGCTGTGGACCGACAGGGTGTCAAACACCTCGCCCGGCATTCAGGGCGACGCACCCTTTAAATCACATGTAGCCCCGCCCCTCTGGTCCTTCACGCTTCAGTGAGGTGTCACCCCCCGTCCTGGGGTCACAACATCCTGGATTGATCACATGACCTCCACAGGGTCAGAACTTCCCATTTTCAGGACCACAAAACTAATCCAGCGTTAGCCGACGTTCAGCTGTCGACCACGGGGGGGGTCGTTTCACCGGAAGATCAGGACAGAATGAAGAGTTCATCTCTGTGAGGCTGAGCAATCACTGCATACGACTGTGTTAACACACACACACACACACACACACACACACACACACACACACACACACACACACACACACACACACACACACACAGGTGTGCAGACTGGATGGTGGTTTTATCTGTAGCACCTGTCTGCTGCCCGGCTCCAGTAACACGACAGCTGGCACCGGTCCAGGACACACACACAAAACTATAGGTGTAGGGAGACACACTCGTTAACATTCCTGGGCACAGCAGCTCAGAATGGAACACACACACACACACACACACACACACACACGCCCCATTTGTCCTGTGTGTTGTCTGAGCAAACAGAGGCTGTGGGGAGAGGACAGGGCCAATTATAGCCCTTTATCCTGAGAGCACACATCATTAAGGAGAGCTCAAAAGGCTGCTGACACACACACACACACACACACACACACACACACACACACACACACACACACACACACACACACACACACACACACACACACACACCCCACCTGTGTTCCGCCCGTGACCTTGGGACGACCTTACCGTGGCTGATGACGGCCTTGCGGTTGCGCCCGTCCAAGTCGGCCCTCTCGATCACGTGATGCTTGGCGTCCACCCAGTACATGCGGCGCCCGGCGTAGTCGATGGTCAGCCCGTTGGGCCAGAACAGGTGGGTGTCGGCGATCACCCGCCGCGAAGACCCGTCCATGTTGGCGTACTCGATGCGCGGCGTGTTGCCCCAGTCCGTCCAGTAGATCTTACTGGGGAGGGAGGAGGGACAGTCCATCAATCAGACGCGCCACAGGTGGGACGCCACCACACAACCTGCTGCACAGGTATACAGGTATACAAGTATACGGGAATACACGGGATACAAGCATACAGGTATACAAGTACACGGGAATACAAATACAAGGGTATACACGAGTATACAAGCACACAAGTATAAAGGTATACAAGCACACAGGTATACAGGTATATACAAGGACACGGGAATACAAGTACACGGGTATACACGGGTATACAAGTACATAGGAATACAAGTACACGGGTAAACACAGGTATACAAGAACATAGGAATACAAGTACACAGGTATACACGGGTACACAAGCACACAGGTATACAGGTATACAAGTACACGGGAATACAAGTACACGGGTATACAGGGGTATACAAGCACACAGGTATACAGGTATACAAGTACACGGGATTACAAGTACACGGGTATACACAGGTATACAAGCACACGGGTATACTGGTATACAAGTACACGGGAATACAAGTACACGGGTATACACGTGTATACAAGTACACAGGAATACAAGTACACGGGTATACACGGGTATACAAGTACACAGGAATACAAGTACACGGGTATACACGAGTATACAAGCACACGGTACACAAGTATATGGTTATACAAGTATAAGGTTATACAAGTACACAGGTATACACGGATATACAAGTGCACAGTTATACAAGTACATGGTTATACAAATACACGGGTATACAGGTACCCAGGTATACCGATACACAGATATACAAGTGCACAGGTATACAGGTATACGGGTATACAAGTACATGGGTATACAAGAACATGGTATACAGGTATTCGGGTATACACGTACATGGGTATACAAGTATACGACTCTACAAGTACACAGGTGCAGTTACACAGGTATACAAGTACACAGGTGCATGAATCTCATCAGCTATACTACTATTGGGTATACCCCAGTGTATATCCCAACAGGGGTTAACACTGGGGTATACCGGTGTACACGATATACCCTAGTGTATATCCCTATTGGGGTACACACTGGTTATATCGGAATACTAGTTTACTGGTACACGGGTGCATGAATCCCATCAGGTATACCCTGATCAAGGTATACTGTGGGTATACCGGTACACTGGTACGCGGGTATACTGGTGTACTGGAACACGGGTATAGTGGTGCACTGTACAGTGGTATACTGGTGTACTGTACAGTGGTATACTGGTGTACTGTACAGTGGTATACTGGTGCACTGTACAGTGGTATACTGGTGTACTGTACAGTGGTATACTGGTGTACTGTACAGTGGTATACTGGTGTACTGTACAGGGGTATACTGTTGTACTGGTACAGTGGTATACTGGTGTACTGTACAGGGGTATACTGGTATACTGGTTCAGTGGTATACTAGTGTACTGGTACAGTGGTATACTGCTGTAGTGGTACAGTGCTATACTGGTGTACTGTACAGGGGTATACTGGGGTACTGTACAGGGGTATAGTGGTGTACTCTACAGGGGTATACTGGTGTACTGTACAGGGGTATACTAGTGTACTGGTACAGTGGTATACTGTTGTACTGTACAGTGGTATACTGGTGTACTGTACAGTGGTATACTGCTGTACTGGTACAGTGCTATACTGGTGTACTGTACAGGGGTATACTGGGGTACTGTACAGGGGTATAGTGGTGTACTCTACAGGGGTATACTGGTGTACTGTACAGGGGTATACTAGTGTACTGGTACAGTGGTATACTGTTGTACTGTACAGTGGTATACTGGGACACAGGTGCAGTGGGGTGGGGGGCGGGTACGTACCCCTCGATGGGGTGCAGGGCGATGGCTCGGGGCTTCTCCATGTTCTGCCACAGCAGGACTTTGCGGTGCGTCCCGTCCAGGTTGGCCACCTCGATGCGGGACGTCCCTGAGTCGGTCCAGTACAGCTTGTCGTGTATCCAATCGATGGCCAGCCCACCTGAGGGGGCGGAGCCTCACAGTGACCGGGTTCACATCTAGCCCGTTAGCTCGTATCGACCCGACCCGGGACCCACCTGGGCTCTCCAGACCGGTGGACACCACCTCCTCCACGTTGGAGCCGTTGAGGTTGGCCTTCATGATGCGGTCCAGGGTGACGTCGGACCAGAAGACCAGCTCCCGGCGGTGGTGGAAGTCCAGCGCGATGGCGTTCTCCAGGTTGTTGAGCAGCAGCGTGTACTCGGAGCGGTGCGGCAGCACCTGCCGGATGTCGATCCGGTTGGCGAACAGCAGGACCGGCTCCGGACCTGAAGACGAGGGGACGCCGGGGGTGTGAACGAAGGCAGACCGGACCGGACCCCCCTCCCCGAACCCGGTTCTTACCCAGAGCTTTGCAGCTGCGTTTGTCGGGTCGGAGCTCGTAGCCCTGAACGCACCAGCACTGGAACCCCCCCTCGGTGTTGGTGCAGCCCTGGCTGCAGTAGCCCTCCTCGGCGCACTCGTCCACATCTGGAACCACAGAAGAAGACATGAAGTGAGGGGCGGAGTCTAGAAGGGGGACGGATACCGGGTACGGACCCAGTCCCATCCAAACTTGTAGTTTTATCTGACATGAAGCATCACCAACTGCACACACACACACACACACACACACACACACACACACATACCCTGGCAGGCCCTGAGGTCGTCCATCAGCCGGTAGCCGGTGTGACAGGTGCACTGGACCAGCCCCCGGACCATCTGACACTTCTGGGAGCAGCCGCCATTATTCTGGTTACAGTTGCCCTCGCTGGAGCGTGGACCTGTGACACACACACACACACACACACACACACACACACACACACACACACACACACACACACACACACACACACACACACACACACACACACACACACACACACACACACACACACACACACACACACACACACACACACACACACAGGGCGCTGAGCTCTGAATATTTCCTGCACGCGAGCTGGAAGGTCAGACGATCCAGGCTGTCGAGAGGTCGAGTTCCTGATCCCCCCCCCGGTTCTAAAGGAGGCCCAGGAGCCGCTATCGGCCCCCCAGTCCAATAGAACCGGTTCCTTCCTGTCCAGCTCATCCACACAAATTACAAACCAGATTAAACCGGATGGTTTTTAATGTGTTTATTCTCACTGTCAGACGTGACCATTCAATATATTATAAATATAAAATATATGTAAAAATGTTAAGATAAATATTAGATATAAAAATATAAACTTAATATAAAAATATAATTATACATATAAATATATAATGATAACATATATCATACAAATTCTTTTTTTTTTTTAATTTTTATTTAAATGTAAATATAAAATAAATCTAATAAAAATATAAGTAAAATATAAATCGGATTCTGATTGGTTGATTGTATTTGATCTTATCTTTTAGCCCCGCCTCTAAACTACGTTGGGAGTGGGACTCACGGCAGTCGTGGTGGGGGTGTTCGTCTGTCTCGTCGCCGCAGTCGTTGACCTCGTTGCAGACCTTCCTCTGACCTATGCAGCGGCCGTTCCCACACTGGAACTGGTCCGGAGCGCAGGGGGGGCTCTCTGGGGGGGGGGGGGGGGTAGAGGAAGGCGGGTCAGGATCTGGTGGTGCCTGAAGCATCTTGGGGCATGAAGGTAACACAAAGTCTGTAGCGCTAACACACATGCTACATGCTACCTGGGCCTCCGTAACAGTGATCAGGCTACATGACTAGCGGTTAGCATTGACCACACCTATCACCTGTATGAAGGGCTGGACCAATCAGAAGCCTTCTGGATTGATGAACTACAGCCAGCTGAACGTTCTCTCAAGGGAACGTGAGCTGTTGTCATGATGACGCGTCTAGCTTATGTTACAACCAAGGAAGCGAGGAAACAAGGACACAAGAAACGAGGACACAAGAGAACGACGAAGCAAGGACACAAGAAATGAGAACACAAAGAAACAAGGAAACAAGGACATGAGGAAACAAGGACACGAGAGGAAGCGAGGACACAAGGAAATGAGGACACAAGGAAATGAGGACACAAGGAATTAAGGACACAAGGAAATGAGGACACAAGGAAATAAGGACACAAGGAAACGAGGACACAAAGAAAAGAGGACACAAGAAAACGAGGACACAAGAGAACAACGAAGCAAGGACACAAGAAATGAGAACACAAGGAAACGAGGACAAAAGGAAACGAGGAAACATGGACACTAGGAAGCAAGGACACAAGGAAACGAGGACACAAGGAAGTGAGGACGCAAGGAAACGAGGACGCGAGGACACAAGGAAACGAGGACACAAGGAAACGAGGACACACGGAAACAAAGGCACAAAGAAGCAAGGAAGCGAGGACACAGGGAGGGGAAAGGAAGACACGAGGAAGTGAAGACACAAGGACATAAAGAAGCGAGGAAACAAAGACACAAGGAAACGAGGACACAAAGAAACGAGGACACAAAAAAACGAAGACACAAGGAAGCAAGGACACAAGGAAACGAGGACACAAGGAAACGAACACACCAGGAAACAAGAACACAAGGAAGTGAGGACATAAGGAATGGAAGAAACAAGGATACAAAGAAACGAGGAATTGAGGACAGAAAGAAGCGAGGACACAAGGAAGCAAGGAAGTGAGGACACAAGGAAGCAAGGAAGTGAGGACACAAGGAAGTGAGGACACAAGGAAGCGAGGACGCAAGGAAGCAAGGACGCGAGGAAGCGAGGAGGCGAGGAAGCAAGGAAGTGAGGAAACAAGGAAGCGAGGACGCAAGCAAGCGAGGAAGTGTGGAAACAAGGAAGCGAGGACCCGAGCGCCTCCTACCGGTTTTCTCACAGCCCTCTTCGTCACTGTGGTCGGAGCAGTCATCCTCACCGTCACACCTCCAGGACAGACGGACGCACCGACCAGTTGCACAACGGAACTGATCCGCCGTACACATGGAGGTGGCTGCAGCACACACACACACACACACACACACACACACACACACACACACACACACACACACACACACACACACACACACACACACACACACACACACACACACACACACACACACACACACACACACACACACAATAATCACTAAGTGGTGGATAAACAATAACACCCCCAGTCCACACGGTGGCGCTACAGTCAGGTGGGCTGTGCGCCGCGGACCCAAACACTCACTGCAGTTCCCCTCGTCTGATTGGTCGTCACAGTCGAACTCGCCGTCACACCTCCAGCCGATGTTGATGCACATCCCACTGCTGCACATGAACTCCACCGACCGGCAGGGCTGGTGGGAGGCTGCACACACACACACACACACACACACACACACACACACACACACACACACACACACACACACACACACACACACACACACACACATTGGGGTCTATGGCTCAGGATCGTACACGAGTTCATTTTTTAGAGTTAGAATAAAGCTGAAACCAGGATGAGGAGCTGTCAAGAGTGTGTGTGTGTGTGTGTGTGTGTGTGTGTGTGTGTGTGTGCTCATCTCCGGATGGAGATCACAGCCGCCTCACCTTCACTGCTCTACATGAGATCAGATCAAAGTGAAGCTCAGGCTGGCAGGAGACCTGTGTGTGTGTGTGTGTGTGTGTGTGTGTGTGTGTGTGTGTGTGTGTACAAGCACATGCATGTGCATGAACACACACACACATGAACTACATGTTTATCTGCTCAGCCATGCAGCTGAAAGTGAACCGATGTTAGCGAGTGGAAGAAAAAGTAAAGGAGGGGGTGGGGTGAGGGGGTGAGGGGGGTGAGGGGGGGATGAGGGGGGGTGAGGGGGGGATGAGGGGGGTGAGGGGGGGTGACAGGCTTCTTCCCTAACAAAGCGCCCTTCATGCCTCTGGAGACTCGATGCCAAGGAATGCCGGTAGAGGATGGGCCGGTGAGGAATGTCGTGTGTGTGTGTGTGTGTGTGTGTGTGTGTGTGTGTGTGTGTGTGTGCATAAACAATCCCTCAGGACAAAACACACACACAAACACACACGTCTGTCTCGACGCGTCACAACCCTAAAGTTCACGAGCGGATCGACCAGCGGATCCGACCGTGTTAGCGGTGGCGTGTTAGCGGTGGCGTGTTAGCGGTGGCGTGTTAGCGGCGTACCAGGAGGAAGACGAGGAAACAGATGAAGAGGAGGCTGAATGAAGGGATGTTCCCTCTAAGCTGCTCACACAAAATAAAATAAATAAATAAAATAAATGAAAAAGCTGCTGTCATCTGATTCCTTCAGTCAACCATGTGACTTTCTGTGGTCGACGGTTCTAACCCGTGTGACACTGGTGTGTGACCAGTGTCACACGGGAAGGCGTGTGTTTGCCCAGACGTGAAACACTAGAGGGAACATTGTTGTGTCATGAAAGGGAAACGGCGCCGCTAAGCTAACGTGACGGCGCTCTGGTGTGAGTGGTGGTGGGTGGGCGGGGCTTACAGCAGTCCGACTCGTCCGACCAATCGCCGCAGTCGTCGTCCCCGTCGCAGTGGTAGATGTCCAGGATGCAGCGGCCGTACGCGCACTGGAACTCCTCCACGCTGCAGGTGGCGGCCATCACGTCGGAGGCTACACACACACACACACACACACACACAGTTACACACATGATGAACGCTCGGCGGCTGCACACGCATGTGACCAACTCACGGCAGTTCTCCTCGTCTGACCCGTCCTTGCAGTCGGTGTCGCCGTCGCAGTACCAGTGCTCGGCGATGCAGCTGCCGTCGGTGCAGCGGAACTCCTTGTCCGAACATTTACGCATGTCTGTCCAGGGGGGGGGGGACACGTGTGGTCAGACGGCGGGAACACGCGTGTGTGGACTCACGTGTGTGGAGGCGTGTACCCACCGCACTGCTCGTCACTGTTGTCGCCGCAGTCGTTGTCGCCGTCGCAGTGCCACAGGCTGCGGATGCAGTAGCCGTTCTGGCAGTGGAACTCGTCTTCCTCGCACTCCCTGGGGGCTGGGAGGGGGGGGGGGGTTAGAGAGCCAGACAGGAAGCGCTAGGGACGCTAGCGACACTAGCGCGCTAACAAGGTCGTGACCTCAGGGTCGGGGTCGCAACGAAGAGCCGAAAGCGTCATGAAACATGAACATGAAAACTCCTCCTGGAGTCGTGCGTCAGAAGGCCCTGGTGCTCCAGAGACCCCCGTCTAATCAGGACCAGACCAATCGACAGCGTCCGTCATAAATCACCAACCCCCCCACAGAAAGGACGTTTCCTGCTGGTCACATGATCAAACAGGCCTCAGATGTCGGGATCAAGGGGGCTTCAGGAGACCAGATACATGACCCCCCCAACATGACCCCCCACCCCCCCAGAAACCATCTGAAAGCCATCAGCGGCCCTCAATGACAGTTTGATTCAGCTATGGGCCACGCCCCTTTAATCTGATTCCACTGCTGTAACTAAACCCCTCCCCCTCCCCTCGTGTCCCCCCCCCCCTTCAGGGTTAGGGTGATGAGCAAACAGAGGCAGGTCAAAGGTCAACGACCGTTTGAGAAGCTCGTCGTGCACACAGCAGCTGAACGCCAAAGGTCAGAGGTCGCCTGGAGTCGTAAGCGACCCCCCCTTATTGACGGTGTGTGTGTGTGGGGGTCAAGTTTTATGATTTCATGTGAAACTCAATCAAAACATGTGAACACGTGTCCACAGGGACACGCCCCTCCCACCGCGTTCGTCTGAGATGTTTGTTATTGAGTGTGGAGGAGACCCCCCCCCCACATACACACACACACCGCCCCCCCCACAACCTCTAAATTATTAAATGAAGAGACAAAAAGTATCAGGAGGTGAAAGAAAGGAGCATGAAATAATCAGTAGTTTGGGGAGTGGGGGAGTGGGGGGGGGGTTTGTTGGGGGGGGGGGGTGATGAAAAATTCATGGCAGGCTGGCAGCAGACAGACCCCCCCATCAGGAGCCGATTCAACGTCTGGGTGCCGTAACAAAATGTGGGTCAGACAGGAAACCAGAGACGGACAGAGAACCTGCTGACGGCGACCGTCACCGACGGCGACCGTCACCGACGGCGACCGTCACCGACCGTCACCGACGGCGACCGTCACCGACGGCGACCGTCACCGACGGCGACCGTCATCGACCACAATCGCCGTTGACAACCGGTCGCCCCTGGAGACGGGATGTAAACATTGTCTCATAGGTGGATTTTGGGCGTGTCACAGCAAAAGGAGGCGGGGTCATGTCTGAACGTTTTAACGTTTGATTGGATGCAGTGATTCCATTTTAACGAGGTCATGAAACACAACCAATGAAAAGGGGCGGGTCCACCAGGAAAGGGGCGTCGCTGATGTTCAGGGGAGACGGAACCACGACTTCTTCCTGTCCCGGGGTGTGACACGCCCCTCTGAGGCCACACCCAGATGGGGCTCCGCCCACAGAGATGATCCACAAACGTCCTCAGGTGACAGAGGGACCCCCCCAACACACACACACTAAAGGTCGCCCCCCACCCCCCGGCGGGCAGCTGAGGGCTATTCTGGGTGGAGCGTATGCTAACCCATAAATCACATGGACAGGATAAACAAAGGGCAAAGGTCATCCAGCGTTGATGGTAGGAGTGTGTGTGTGTGTGTGTGTGTGTGTGTGTGTGTGTGTGTGTGTGTGTGTGTGAGAGACTCACGACAGTCCTGCTCGTCCGAGTCGTCCTCACAGTCGTTGTCCCCGTCACACACCCACGAGCGGCGGATGCATTTCCCGTTGTCACAGTGGAAGTCCAGCGGCGAGCAGGTGGGCAGCACTGTAAACAAACAAACAGGTGTGACCCCCCCTCCTGGAGGAAAACGCTTTCATTCCGTGTGCCCCAACATTAGACCATGTTTGTAAACATGACACGCTTGTTTACAGACACCTGTGATGATGTCATCAGTAAACAGCCTTTGATGTCAGCTGTTTGTGTTTACATGTAAACACCTGGTGTTTATCACCGTTAACACCCCCCCTGGGCTGACACACAGCCTCTGTCTGGAGGCATCCGTCCTGGTTCTGCCCCCCCCCCAGACCCGAGGTCAGCACATTCCTCCTTAACTTCATCTCCTCTCTAAGTGCAGCGCCGGGGGGGGGGGGGGGGGTGACTGGCCCTTTGTCATCCAGACAGGACTAATTTAATTAAGGGGGGGGGGGCGGAGCCTCAGTGGCCTCAGTAGACTACTGCCCCCCCCCCCCCGCCCCCCCGCCCCCCCAGTACCAGATATGAAATATTGACAGAACAGACGATGAAAAATGCAAGACGTGTGTGTGTGTTTGTGTGTGTGTGAGGGGGGGGCATGTAGCCCCACTGACCCACATACCCCCCATGGTTATTACATTATCCAGACAGTGATATGAAGAGACATGAACTCTCTGGAGTCCAACAGGAAGTGAAGTCCTCTACTTCCTGTGACACCTGCACGCCGCCGTCTGACACTTCCTGCTTCCTGGGCGTCCACAGATTTATGGCCTCGACCGGCGAGGAGCTGTTCAACGGCTCGATCAATAATGCCGCTGACGGAGTGTGTGTCGTGAACGCACACGCACCGCGGCGCCGCCGGCGAAACCAACACGCTACACGCCGGCGTCAGGAGGAGCATGCTGGGAGTTCTGAGGAGCGTTGTTTAAGTTCACGATCATAAAGTCGTTATTCTGGGGTCACATGACTCCAGAGTCGCTGTGCGTTTGTCACGTCCTGCTTTACCTGCAGCGGCGCTGCCCCCTACCCACTCCCAGTGGTACTGCTCCACATCGACCAACGGGACGCATCAGCTATCGCTTCTGGACGAACACGTCTGATGAGAACACGCACAGCGTCAACAAAACGTGAACACGCACAGCGTGAACACGCACAGCGTGAACAAAACGTGAACACGCACAGCGTGAACAAAACGTGAACACGCACACCGTGAACACGCACAGCGTGAACAAAACGTGAACACGCACACCGTGAACACGCACAGCGTGAACAAAACGTGAACACGCACACCGTGAACACGCACAGCGTGAACAAAACGTGAACACGCACAGCGTGAACAAAACGTGAACACGCACAGCGTGAATTCAGACACTGAAGAAAGAAAAATCGATTCTCCGGTTCAGGGAAGCGGTTTCCATGGCGATCAGAAGTTAAATGAAGCATCACATCGACGCTTCAGCGCGAGGTTAGCGTCTGATTAGCGTCCAGTCGTTACAGGAAACAATCCGTTAATAATCAGATTATTGAACGGAATAATATAAATAGATAATAAAGAACATCCTGCCTCCAGCCTGGGGCGACGATACACCCAAACCGTCACCATGGCAACAACCACCATCAGTACGTCAGGAACCTGCATTTTTGGGAAGTGGGTGAACAAAAGTGTAGAAACGTCACTGTGAGACAGAGTGTGTGTGTGTGTGTGTGTGTGTGTGTGTGTGTGTGTGTGTGTGTGCGTGCGTGCGTGCGTGCGTGTGCGTGTGCGTGTGCGTGCGTGCGTGCATGTGTGCGTGTGTGTGTGTGCCTCCTCTTCACTTCCTGAATCCGGTGGCTCTGATTGGACAGACGAAAGAGGACAGAAGGATGGATGGACGGGGAGGCGGGGGGGTCCTAATCTTCTCACTTATGCTTTGGGATAGGAGGAGCCCCCCCCGCAGTCGCTGCCGGCCTCTGATTGGCCAACACCGCAGAGAGCCGTGGATTAAAAACTGAGGTTGTGTGTGTGTGTACTTTAGACTTTGGGTGTGTGTGTGTGTTTCACAGCACACACCCATTTGTCAAACCTCGCACACGCGTGTGAGTCAACAGCAGAGGAAGTCAATAAGGCAGCGCTTTCAATCACGTATGACACAGATTTACACACACACACACACACACACACACACACACACACACTCCTCCAGGATGACTGCGCGTTTCATGGAAATTAGTAAATTGGTAGAAATTGATCTGAATGATTAAGTTAAGTTCAAAGACCGCGGGAATTTCCCTGCCGTCCGGCTGAAAACAAGCGTCATCCGTGTGTGTGTGTGTGTGTGTGTGTGCGTGTGTGTGCGTGTGTGTGTGTGTGTGTGTGTGTCCACTGTGACATTCTTATTAATCTGAGTGACTCACGTTCAGAGAATTTCTGTAAAAACCGTGAAATTCAACTCATCAGTTTGACGACACGACGCTTTATTGGATTAACATCAGGTGGGTCTGAGTGACGCTCAAACGTCCCACAAACACAAACGTCCCACAAACACAAACGTCCCACAAACACAAACGTCCCACAAACACAAACGTCCCACAAACACAAACGTCCCACAAACACAAACGTCCCACAAACTGCTGGACCAATCAGACGCCAGAACCAGGCGGTTTGGGTCTGGGATTGACCCTGACCCCCCCGGCTCACGCTGCTACGACCGGAAGCTCTGATTGGCTGGAGCGATTCCAGCGCTGGACGATCGATCGGACTAATGGATGAGGGCGGGTCTCTGTCTGCTATCATGTGTCTTTAAGTAAGAGCCGCCGCCCACGTGGCCCCGCCTCCAGATCAATAGCACTTAGCATCCCGCTGCCAGCGCTAACTAGCTTAATGTGACGGGATGGCTGATGGAGGCGGACACCAAAGAGGCCTCCATCCGGTCTACAGGACAATAGGTAACGGTCGTAGTAAACGGGTTAATTCAACCCGGATTCTGGTCTACAGGACAAAAGGTAACGGTCGTAGTAAACGGGTTAATTCAACCCGGATTCTGGTCTACAGGACAAAAGGTAACGGTCGTAGTAAACGGGTTAATTCAACCCGGATTCTGGTCTACAGGACAAAAGGTAACGGTCGTAGTAAACGGGTTAATTCAACCCGGATTCTGGTCTACAGGACAAAAGGTAACGGTCGTAGTAAACGGGTTAATTCAGCCCAGATTCTGGTCTACAGGACAAAAGGTAACGGTCGTAGTAAACGGGTTAATTCAACCCTGATTCTGGCCTACAGGACAAAAGGTAACGGTTGTAACAACCCAGACAGAACCCAGTCATTCTGGAGTCAAAATAATTCAAGATTTCATTCTAGATTTGCGGACACACGACTCACTGCATCCGTCCTCGTCGCTGTGGTCGCCGCAGTCGTTGTCTCCGTCGCACTGCCACTGGGCCGGGATGCAGGTGCACTCCCCGAAGGCGCTGACCGCACAGGTGAAGTGGTTCCTCCCACACTGACACTCGGCGCTGCCCAGGACTCCTGCAGACAAGGGGGGGGGGGCATTAGAGAGAGGCAGACGGGTTTTGTGCCCTGATCTATGACTGCCAAAGACATCTCCAATCGAACACGCACAGTGGAGCAGAACACACCTCCACCGGGTGTTCAGGTGTGTCCGGGTGGGTCACCTCAAGAGGGCGACGCCCACATGGAGGAGTGTCTTCCGTGTGACGCCCATCTGTGTGTCTGCTCCGCTAAAAGCGTCCCGCCGCAACACACTCAGTGTGTGTGTGTGTGTGTGTGTGTGTGTGTGGTTCCTGGCCCCCTCACAAAGGCATCAGTCACCCAGGAGGGCCTGGCAGCCAGCGCTCAGTCACTTCCAGATCCCGCCCACAGCACTAAATTAATGGCCCCTTTCTTTTCATCCCCCTCTTTCCCCTCATTCTTGTCTTCCCAGCATCCCCTCTTCACCCCCCCCCCCAGACGCCTCCTTTCTTTTCTGCTCTTCCTCCCCTCCCCCTTGTTTCCAGGACTCTGCACTAATGGCGGTGGAAGCGGGACGGCGTCCTGCAGGCTCCTCCAGCTCAACTCTTTTCTTCAGTCGTTCTGCTTTAGAGGCTCAAACACAGTTCAGGTCTTAGTTGTGTGTTTCCATGGTAACCGCGCCGCCGTCACTTAGCACCTCTAAGGCAGCGCTAACCCGCCGGCTGCTAGTTAGCTTAGGGGGGCGGGTATGAGAGGAAGACGGGACAGACTAACTCCTGGAGTCTAATCCCTGCTCCAAACTTCAGCTCTAACTTTAGAGTGTGTGTGTGTGTGTGTGTGTGTGTGTGTGTGTGTGTGTGTGTGTGTGTGTGTGTGTGTGTGTGTGTGTGTGTGTGTGTGTGTGTGTGTGAGTGAGTGAGTTTGAACACCAAACCACATCACAGAACACGTGTTTGTCAAACACGCTTCAAAAAGCAGACGCTTCTACCGGCGGCAACCGGCCAGAGAAACGGAACCACGGAGCACGTGTGATCACACACACACACACACACACACACACACACACACACACACACACACACACACACTTGGGACCAGAGGGGGGGGGGACACTGGATCCTGTGGAACTCACTTCTGTCCCACTAGCCTGTCGTGTATCGCTGCTAGCGTGTTGTAAACCGTCTTTAGCGTGTCATAGACCCATTGTAGCGCGTCGTACAGCATCTTTATCATGTCGTAGACTGGTGCTAGCGTGTCATAGAGCGTCTTTAGCGTGTCATAGAGCGTCTTTAGCGTGTCATAGAGCGTATTTAGCGTGTCATAGAGCGTCTTTAGCGTGTCATAGAGCGTCTTTAGCGTGTCATAGAGCGTATTTAGCGTGTCATAGAGCGTCTTTAGCGTGTCATAGAGCGTCTTTAGCGTGTCGTAAAGTGTCTTCCTGGTCTGGCTCCAGCCATTCTCCACTCCGCCACAGGCTAAGTAAATTCCAGATTGGCTACAAGGTTTCTAGACTGTGTAGCCTCAGCGGCGTTCTTATTTTTACGGAAAAAATGCTAAAACTTATTACTTTTTCGCTTGCTAGGCGCTCGCTGTTTCCGCTAGCAAGTGGTGCTAACGCCGCTACTTCCGGTAGCGCCGCTGTTTCCGCTAGCAAGCGGTGCTAACGCCGTTACTTCCGCTAGCAAGCGGTGCTAACGCCGTTACTTCCGCTAGCGCCGCTGTTTCCACTAGCGAGCGGTGCTAACGCCGCTGTTTCTGCTAGCAAGCGGTGCTATCGCCGCTGTTTCTGCTAGCAAGCGGTGCTAACGCCGTTACTTCCGCTAGCGCCGCTATTTCCTTTAGCGAGCGGCGCTAGCGACTGTACATCCGCTAGCGTTAGCGGAAGTACAGTCTTGTACGTGGGGGCCCCACATGGACCTATTGGAGGCAGAACCCCTGCGGTCACTTTGAAGCCTCCAGAGGACAAAGAGCAGCTCAGCGTCCTGCAGCCACCAGCCGCTAACTCCTGCTAGCATTAGCCGCTAAAGGCTGCATCCGTTAGCATTTGGCGGCCAAACGAAACGCTAACGGGCTTCCTGGACAGGCTCCGCCTCCGACGCGAACGAGTTGCCATCAAGAGGAAAACAGGGAGTGACTGATGATGTCACAGTGACATCATCCATCTGAACACCACCAGGAGGTGAGGAAGAAACGCCGACTCACGCAGCCGACCCCACACGACCTCCAGCAGCGCCAAAGAGAACCCACACCACCAAGGATTGTGGGTAGTGCAGCGTGAAACAAGACAGGTGGTCCCCCCACAAACCCAAACCCCGCCCACCCACAGCGGCTCCGCCCACCCGACCGGACTAGTCAGAACACACACCGCTAGCCCCGCCCAGCCAGCGGGTGGCCACGCGCTCTCAGCCGTGTCAAAGGGCTGATGGGTAATTAGGGGGGGACCTCCCCGGAGACTACCTGGAGGGTCGGGGCGCACCACTGCACGCCCGTAAAAGGTGGGGGGCGGGGTCAATGGGAGGTGTCAGCAGGGGGGCGTCAGGGAATGAGTGAAGCGTTTGTCCCTCCTCCCTCCTTGAGAATGGTTCAGGCCCCGCCCACTACAGGCAGAACAGACACCCCCACCAACAGAGACATCGACCAATCAGGATGGAAGGACCGCCCTCCCTTGAAGGAACCAGGAAAGGATGGATTTGCTGGAGCTGATTTTCTCACTTCCTGTTTCCTGTTTAAACGTCAATGTAGACCAATGACCTTGAAGACGATGAAGCTCCGCCCACTGATGAAGACTCAAGCTCCGCCCACAAAAATGATGAAGTGTCTCCTCTGAACATTGAGAACGTCTTTAGCCGCTACACACACTTCCTCACACACACACACACTTCCTCACACACACACACACACACGATTCTGTTACTGTTCAGACAACTGAATATCTTATTGGCCATTCTTCATCACATGCTCATCCTTCTGGTCACACACAGACACACACACACACACACACACACACAGACACCCACACACACACACACACACACACACACACACACACACACACACACACACACACACACAGCAGGGTTCTTTTCACGCCTCCTCATCTCAGACTTTCATTAAAACTTCACTCTTATCACACAGTAGTGCTCACTCACATTAGCATGACGTAACCGTTTGTGTGTGTGTGTGTGTGTGTGTGTGTGCACGCATTTAAAGGCAACTGTGTTAGCACCCCCCCATCTTGGCTACAGCATCAATGACAGATCATTTCTGTGTGTTCACGGTGTACTTCACCACACACATGAAGTGTGACCCTGAGCGTGTGTGTGTGTGTGTGTGTGTCTGTGTGTGTGTGTGTCTGTGTCTGTGTGTGTGTGTGTGTAGGGGGGGGGGGGGGACGGCGTCTGAAAAAAACATAATTACACGTTGGTGATTTTTCTGCTGCTGAGGGTTAAAAATAAAGAATCTCAGATCAAACGGGCCGGGAATGAAAACACACACACACACACACACACACACACACACACACACACACACACACACACACACACACACACACACACGGTGGCTGACCAGCCGTCTCTCTGAAGTCGGTTCAAAGATAACATGGAGTTGGCCGGGGATGAGTGGACAGGACGGCACCGTGTGTGTGTGTGTGTGTGTGTGTGTGTGTGTGTGTGTGTGTACAGAGTGAAGACGTAACACTACAGGAGGGGGGCCAGGGGGTGTTCTCGTGTATTTTCCCTGCTTTCCTTCAAACTAGTGAAAATAATCTGTCAGCATCTTCAGATAATCCAACATAATCCCCCTAATCTCATTTACTCTAAATGTCAACAACCCCCAGAGACCCCCCCCAGACTCCCCAACAGAACCCCCCCACAACCCTAACCCCACAGTTTATGACCAGCAATCAATAAACCTGCTATGTGTGTGTGTGTGTGAGGGGGGGGGGGGGTCGTGTCACTAGTTTCCACTCCTGTCAGCCCTTTGTGACGCCTCTGGCCTCACACACTGTACTTATGTGGCTTTGGCCCAGTGTGTGTGTGTGTGTGTGTGTGTGTGTGTGTGTGTGTGTGTGTGTGTGTGTCTTATTATAACATCCTGACTGCTCTGGGCTCCGCCCTGATGACACCATTGTCAGGAGGCGGAGCAGGTCAAAGGTCGACTGCTTTGGCTGTTGTAGGCGGAGCCAGATGTGTGAACAGCCAATCATGTGACCCCCCTCGTCGAGTTGCACCTCATATTTTTAGCCCCGACCCGGTGAAGTCATTCCATCGTTCATTCAGTTCAAAGAACATCTGAGAGGTGTGTGTGTGTGTGTGTGTGTGTGTGTGTGTGTGTGTGTGTGTGTGTGTGTGTGTGTGTGTGTGTGTGTCTGGCCGTGTCAACACTGGAGCGTTAAGCTCCGCCTCTGGCTGTGAACACTAGATTTACTGGGTAATGTGCTGAGCGAGCAAACCCGCTCTAATCCCCCCCCCACCACACACACACACACACACACACACACACACACGGGGGCCTCCATCAGGGGTCCAGCTGTGGTCCAGGACCAACACCCTCCATTCTGGGGGCGTGGCTATGGGGGCGTGGCTGTGACCATCACACCAGAGGGTTGTAGGTTCGGATCCTGAACCCCTCGGGGGGGGAGCCCCCTGTGACCCACGGAGGGGGGGGTGAGACAACCTGCGGTTCTGGTTCTTCTCAAACCGCCCACATCTGATTAAAGGCTCCGCCCCCCACATCCTGATTGGGTGACTGGCCAGAACCACTGGCTTCACTCAGCTGTCAACAAAAACGTTTGTCCTTCCAGGCTTTATGGTTTGATGATTGAGCCCCCGCCCCCCCACCCGCCCCCCCTCCCGAGATCAGACCTATTGATTACCAAACTAAACCGAATCAAAACAAAAACCCACCAATCACATCGATCGATTTGTTTCCCTCTAGATGTATTTCCTGGTTCCAGGACACGCCCCCCCGGGACAACAGCACGGCATTCCAGAGGAGGTGGGCGTGGCCTGGCAGCAGGGGGCGGGGCGGTCGGCCCAAAATTCCTTCCCTTCTGGCTCCTTTCAGGCGCAGAGGGGGCCTCGGCGACCAGACCCCCCCATTCTGATCCATTTGTGTGCCGGCGGGCCCTCGGCCCCCACAGCAATGGGCCCCCGCCAGAGCGTCCCAGCAGGACACCGGCGAGTGGCGTGTGAAACTCCCCCCGTCCCCTCAACCCAACAATGGCCCCCGCCGGGCACTGAGCAAAAACCCCCCCGCTCTCTGCCCAGCTGGCTCCGCCCACAAAAGCGACTTACTCCCGCAGCAACCGACGGCGTGATCCGACCCGCGTCCGACTCCCCGTTACCCCGCCACCGTTCGCCGCCCCGCTCCTCGGCTTCCTTTTTAGGAAGAACCACAGCGGAGGGGTCGCCCCGCATTCTGGGTTCTCAGGACCCCATGTGACCCCTCCTTTGCCCCCCGTCACCAGGAAGTGGGCGACCCGTCGCCCCTTCCTGTTAAAGGCACAGCTGGATGTCGGATGCTGAGGCGACGAGAACCAATCAGAGCAGCCGGTCGGGTAGACAACAACAACAAGGAAAACAAGGATAACAACTAAGACCCTGACCCCCCCCCCGGTTCCTCCAGGTGACGCTTCGATGGGCGCAGATCCTTCGTCCACCTGCAGACACCCCCCCACACACACACAGCTTTAGCAGGAAGCCCCCCCCACTCTGAACCATTCACCAGTGGATCCTACAGAGCTATTGAATTCACACAACACCTCCACCCCCCCACAACGAAACAGAAAGGGTTCCAAAGACACACTCAGTTCCCACACTGACTCACCGTCTCACACACACACACACACACACACACCGTGGGACTCGACCCCCCCTCCTGAAGCCACAGATGAGTCGTCAGTGACGGATCAACAAATCAATAAAACTAATTGTTCTGTTTGAGGAAGACGAGGACAGAAAGGAGGAAGATGGGCGTTGTCGCCATGGAGACCAGAGGGGTTTGGAGGTTAGAACCTCGTCTGATTGATCCGTGCAGCCAGAGTGGTGAGGGGGAGGGTCAACCGTTAACCCCGCCCCCCTGATGGGGGGGGGTTTTGCATAAAGAACCCCCATTGACCTGTTTTATTCTAACTGTAATAATGAAGGTGGATCCAGTTTGAATGAACTTTATTAGCAGCGTCCTCCTGACGTCACACCAGCGTTTGTTTCTTGTTGGATCTGCTAGCTTGAGAGTTTCAGTTTAGCGCTAATGTATTCCGTGTTAGCGGCCGGAGCGCCCCTTTAAGAAGGTAGTCACGTGACCGAGGTAAGGATAACACGCTAAACTCTACAGACTAACCCCTACAGACTAACCCCTACAGACTAACCCATACAGACTAACCCCTACAGACTAACCCCTACAGACTAACCCATACAGACTAACCCTACAGACTAACCCATACAGACTAACCCTACAGACTAACCCTACAGACTAACCCCTACAGACTAATCCCTACAGACTAACCCCTACAGACTAACCCCTACAGACTACCCCCTATAGATTAACCCTACAGACTAACCCCTACAGACTACCCCTACAGACTACCCCCTATAGATTAACCCTACAGACTTACCCCTACAGACTAACCCCTACAGGCTACTCCCTACAGGTTATGTTGCGGCTGATAAACGAATGAATGACTTAACAGCCGCCGTAGGCTAAACACAGGAGTTACCTGGTGACACACTATCCAATGAATTGCTTGACTTCTGTATCTCATCAATAATCCTTGTTTATTATACACTGCACCATAATTGATACTTACATTCTGAGTGGCCATAAAACAAAGACAATAATACAGATAATCAATATGCGAATGCAAGTATAAGCATAAACGTAATCGTAACGTAACGTAAAACATAAATGTAAACATAAGCGTAAGCGTCAACAGAAAGTTTCACTCCGGTGTTCACCCCACGTCTTAACCAACAAACCCACCGGGAAAACAGGTGAGTGGCATTGATTATGAACTTCTACGAGACACACCCAGTGACACACCTCTCACCACCAGCCAATAACAACACATACACCATCAGACACATACACATCAGTCCAACCCTCATGTATGGCTCCTACAGGTTAACCCCTACAGACTGACCCTACAGACTAACCCATACAGACTAAACCTTACAGACAAACCCTACAGACTAACCCTACAGACTAACCCTTACAGACTAACCCTTACAGACTAACCC
This sequence comes from Antennarius striatus, assembly GCF_040054535.1. Lineage (NCBI taxonomy): Eukaryota > Metazoa > Chordata > Actinopteri > Lophiiformes > Antennariidae > Antennarius > Antennarius striatus. The sequence goes on along the minus strand of NC_090776.1, from coordinate 833,471 downwards.
TACAGACTAACCCTGTCAGACTAACCCTACAGACTAACCCTTACAGACTAACACTTACAGTAACCCCACAGACTAACCTCTACAGACTAATCCTACAGACTAAACCTACAGACTAAACCTACAGACTAACCCTACAGACTAACCCTTACAGACTAACCCTACAGACTAACCCTTACAGACTAACCCTACAGACTAACCCTTACAGACTAACCCCTACAGACTAACCCTACAGACTAACCCTTATAGACTAACCCTACAGACTAACCCTACAGACTAACCCTACAGACTAACCCTACAGACTAACCCTA
>NC_090776.1:783163-828163 GCF_040054535.1 Antennarius striatus | reverse complement strand
TGGTGGAGACAGCAGAAGCAAGACGGCTCTGGAGTTTCCTCCACACGACCTCCGCCGGGCTCCAGAGGTCGTCCCTCGGCTCAACAACGGCGCCCTGTCGACCCCGCCTGTCAGCAGGCTCCCCGTCTGCTGAGGGGGGGAAACAGGTGCGATCCCGGCCTCTGACACGCGTGTAATTCTCATGACAGATTGATCTGGGCCCGGAGCGAACGACCTCTCGCTGGCGTGATACACGATCCCTGCTGTCATCACGCCAGAGACACGTCTGTCTGGACGCGCCGCCTTCATGGACGTGACATACATGTCTGATTGGACACGCATGAGCCTCGCGAACGGCCCCGCAGGCGTGTAGACTCTGAACACGTTCAGGTCAGGAGGAAAGAACTGGAAAACACGGAATTCTGGAATGTTCAGAGGAGAAAACGATGGGAGGAATGGTTCTGGATGGACATCAGTGAGACCGCATCTCGTTCTTTACCACGTGTTGGTGGATGGATACGACATCAGTGAGACCGCATCACGTCCTTTACCACGTGTTGGTGGATGGATACGACATCAGTGAGACCGCATCTCGTCCTTTACCACGTGTTGGTGGATGGATACATCAGTGAGACCGGATCTAGTTCTTTACCACGTGTTGGTGGATGGATACATCAGTGAGACCGGATCTAGTTCTTTACCACGTGTTGGTGGATGGATACGACATCAGTGAGACCGCATATCGTTCTTTACCACGTGTTGGTGGATGGATACGACATCAGTGAGACCGCATCTCGTCCTTTACCACGTGTTGGTGGATGGATACATCAGTGAGACCGGATCTAGTTCTTTACCACGTGTTGGTGGATGGATACATCAGTGAGACCGGATCTAGTTCTTTACCACGTGTTGGTGGATGGATACGACATCAGTGAGACCGCATATCGTTCTTTACCACGTGTTGGTGGATGGATACGACATCAGTGAGACCGCATCTCGTCCTTTACCACGTGTTGGTGGATGGATACATCAGTGAGACCGGATCTCGTCCTTTACCACGTGTTGGTGGATGGATACATCAGTGAGACCGCATCTCGTTCTTTACCACGTGTTGGTGGATGGATACATCAGTGAGACCGGATCTAGTTCTTTACCACGTGTTGGTGGATGGATACGACATCAGTGAGACCGCATATCGTTCTTTACCACGTGTTGGCGGATGGATACGACATCAGTGAGACCGCATCTAGTTCTTTACGTGTTGTTCTACTGTATTGTCTGAGGTTCCATTCTGTCTTTCTATTGGTGTGTCTCCTGGTTGTTTGACTCCGCCTCCGGTCCTCCAGACTCAGGGACACGATCACTTTTACGACGCCGGCGGCGGCCTCCGCTGTGACCCCCCAGCCATAAATCTGTGCTGCTTCTGCCGGCGGCGGCAGCTTCTTGGACGGGACCGATGCTGTTGGACGGACTGAGATTTGATCGACCATCATTCATCCCGAAATGACGTCACATGACGCCCAGAGCCAATCAGACGGTCGTAAACATTCATGCTACCCGCTAACCGCTAACCGCTAGCACGTCTGGTCAGAACGTCTCCAAACCCTGAACGCAGTTCATCTTTATTAAAGTCTCTGGTTCTAATGAACCCACTCGGGCTGGGGGGGCAGTGGGGGGCGGGGGGTGATTGATAAGCTTGCCAGGCGGCGTTAGCCCCCCAGCGCCGTCGGCCCGTCTGCGGACACAGAGCTCTGATCTTATTTATGAGCTCACAAAGGCAGCACAAGGGGTCCTCCAGTGGGGGGGGGCTGTTCAAACAGAAGCCTGATGGGGGGGGCCGGCCCACTCTGACTCTGGGGAGGACAGGGGGGCTGACAGGTCGGCGCTGAAGCCTGAAAATATGGGGCCGGGTTGAGGAGGGGGGCCTCAGGAGAGCAGCACAGCCCCATCCAGCTGGACGCTTCCCTCCTGTCACCCTGGAGGGGGGGTAGACGTGACCCTGTGGGCGGGGCTAACCGGAGTCGTGACCATGTGGGATGCGAGCACAGATCTGACGTCGCCGCCTCCCCCCCCATGACCCCTGACCCCGAGCCGTTGACCTGGAAGTTACGTCCATTCACAGCAGCCACTTCCTGACTCCATAAAAGGTGGGGGGGGCGGAACTGAAAGGACACGGAGGGGGGGGGGTAGAAAACAGAGGGGCAGAATCATTAACTACCCGCACAATGAGGACGACCCCGAGGATGGGGAGAGGTCGGCCGTTAAAGACCCGAAACCCAACCCCCCCCAGAGGGTGGGACACGCCCCAAAGCCCGGAGGACACGCCCCACAGCTGGTAGGACACGCCCCCCAGCTGAGGCCTACAGGTCCAAAGACCACGGCGGCAGATAGCCTTGATGCTTCTATCACTAGCCCCGCCCCTCCATTAAGTGGAAACCGAGAGCTGTGATTGGTCGGTTTGGCTGCCTGCATTTCCTCCTAACCGTCTAAAGCGATGAAGATGAAGGAACGGAAAATAACTCTTTATTCACTTCGGTAGTACCTTTATGACTGTTACTATAGCAACACCATGACCCGCCCTGCTCTCTGCTCTGATTGGCTCAGCACGACAATGACATTCCTCTCATGGTCAAAGTTCTTTCAGGCGACGGTGGGCGTTGATTCCCGCGTCGCGTTCACACGTGGGATTGGGATCCAGTTTCACGCGCGGGGGCGGCGCCCACACAGAGAGCTACGCGCTAACGCACAGCCAAAAATGGGATGAGTATATTTAGCCTCCCGTCCTTTGATGTTCCCTCACCGCTGACGCCCCCCCCTCGTTCCAGCGCTGGAGATAAGAAGCGCTTCTCTCTCTGAGGAAAAATCAGCAAGGACACCAAACACAGTAAACAGGTCACAGCGTTCAGGCAGCGTGACTCAGCGCTGGCATCAGGACGCGCTGCAGCGCCGCCGCCAACACCGGCGGGTCCCAAAAGAGTCAGGATGAAGCAGCGCCCACTTCAAGTAACGCCGTGTCAGCTAACGCTAATGCTATGGTGAACCGTCGTAACGTCCCGTCAGCTAACGCTAATGCTACAGGCAACGGTCATAACGCTAATGCTGCAGGGAACAGTCGTAACACTACAGGGAACAGTCGTAATGCTACAAGGAACAGTCTTATCGCCAGAGGGTACATTTGTAATGCTATGGGGAACAGTTGTAATGCTACGGGGAACAGTCGTAACGCTACTGGGAACTGTTGGAATGCTACAGGGAACAGTCGTAATGCTACAGGGAACAGTCGTAATGCTACCGGGGAACAGTCGTAATGCTACAGGGAACAGTCGTAATGCTACAGGGAACAGTCGTCACCCTCGTCACTACAGGGATCATTCGTAATGTCATCGCTGTAGGGAACAGTTGTGACGCTCGTCGCTGCTGTTTGGTTGTTTATCTACAGTTCTTTGATTTGAAGCCACGTCCTGAACAGGAAGAACCTCAGGGGGCGGAGTCCAGCAGCTTCTCTCCAATTACAACTGTTCCTCCTTCATTTAGCTTCAAATTAAAGACACACATTCATAAATAACAAAGCACAGCCCCAAATTCTGACAGCATGTTGTTGCTTTGTTTGTTGCTGGCGTGTCAGTCGGCCTTTAAATGAACCAGTAAATACACCAGACCACATCTGAATAAAAGACGGGATGAGTTACAGTCAGTCCTACTCATCATCATCATCATCATCATCACCGCTGAAATCGCTCTCTGAGAGGACAGAATGCTGCTGCTGGAGGGGAAACATTCACGCCTCATGTTTGGGGGTTCGATTCAGGGAAACCAGGAGAATATGTACCCCCTAACCCTAACCCCTAAAACTACCCAAACCCGAACCCTAACCCCTAAAACTACCCAAACCCTCACCGTAACCCCTGAACTACCCAAACCCTAACCCTAACCCCTAAAACTACCCAAACCCTAACCCTAACCCCTAAAACTACCCAAACCCTAACCCTAACCCCTAAAACTACCCAAACCCTAACCCTAACCCCTAAAACTACCCAAACCCTAACCCCTAAAACTACCCAAACCCTAACCCTAACCCCTAAAACTACCCAAACCCTCACCGTAACCCCTGAACTACCCAAATCCTAACCCAACGACGAGAGAATCCAGTGACTCACTGGAGGCGTTTTTGGGACTATTTACAGTGGATCTGATAAATTAGGAAGGCGTAGCAGAGAATCATGTGTTTGACTAGGAGCCGTTAGCGGCCGTGTTAGTGTGTTAGCGGCGGTCACGTCTGTAGCGGCCGAGCTAGCCGGGTAAGAACTGCAGTGAATGGCGGCTCTGTTGGAGAACAACACGCCCTGAGCCATCCCACTGATCAGGAACACGAGGTTCCCTCCACATCCAGTTTGATCTGGCATCATGTGACCCCCCCACCCCCCCACTGGTGGCATCGTCCGGGGGCCATAATGGGCCACAAATAAGAAGAATGTAATGGGATCATTATGAGCGTGGCGTCATGAGATTTACCAGGAAGACGTTTCATCCTTTTGTATTTGGGATTCACGTCATTAAGGGTCACATGGTTCTCATTCCAAGAGAAGCACTGCATTATGGGTCACAACCTCATGTCACGTAGCATTTCTATTGGTTAGCTTCCGTATGTGATTTGTCTTATCGAAAACAAAAGATCAGGAGGACGGCGGGTACGACCCCCACCGACCAACCTAACCGTTACTCAAAGTAACGCTAAGCACTACAGGGAACAGTCATAATGCTACAGGGAACAGTTGTAACACTACAGGGATCAGTCATAATGCTACAGGGAACAGTTGTAACACTACAGGGATCAGTCATAATGCTACAGGGAACAGTTGTAACACCACGGGGAACAGTCACAACGCTACAGGGAACAGTTGTAACACCACGGGGAACAGTCACAACACTACAGGGAACAGTTGTAACACTACAGGGATCAGTCATAATGCTACAGGGAACAGTTGTAACACTACAGGGAACAGTCATAATGCTACAGGGAACAGTTGTAACACCACGGGGAACAGTCACAACGCTACAGGGAACAGGTGTAACACTTGAGGCTGTAGAGAACAGTCGTAACGCTGAGTGCTACAGGGAACAATTGTAACGCTACGGCAAACAGTCGTAACACTCGCCGCTACAAGACACATCGCAACGCTTGTCCACCCCATCCACCCACCAACCCGAGCATCACTCCCCCCACCAACACCCACCCAGGTCAGCGGCGGTTCAAGGGTAACTGGGGGGGGTGTTTGCATTCCAGACCTGCCTCCTTGCTGCTCAGGGTCGGTGAGTCCTGGAGGCTCATTACCTCCAAGTCCTGCCCTAAAGGTCAAGAGGTCATCTGATGCTGTGGAATGACTATGGTGGGAGGGGGTTGTGAAGGTGGACACCCCCGGTGTGTGTTTGTTCCGATCAGCAGGTCGACTTCAGCGGTTCCGGTTGGTGTGTGTTGCCGTGGCGCCCAGCCAGAGGCACATATCTGAGTGGAGCGCCATGGGCGCCAGGCGCCAGCTGAACCTTTTATTCCACCCCCCACCCCCCCCACAGTCAACTTGACTGCGCCCTGGCACCTGTCCTGCATACATCCACCCACGCAGCCCCCAACCATCAAAACGCAAATGTACACCGCAACCAACGTGGCTTTAAGCCGCTGCACCTGTCGAGGATTTACCGCCGGCAACGGCATTCAAGAATGGGAGGGGTAACTCTGGAACCGGACGCCAGGAACGTTTCTGCTCCGGAGATAATCTCCTGCTCCAACAGCCTCTAGACCACGACTCCAACCTGGCTCCTCACTGGACCCGGACCAGATTTACAACCAGTTCACAGACTGCCTGGTCGACTCCACAGCTAGGGCCACACCTGGATCGGATTTCCCCTCCCTGAGAGACTAACACCTGAAGCAGAACCGGGCTTCAGGTTCTGGTCAAAACCGTTACCTCGTAAGTCACTAGTGTCTTTCACTGGTTCGAACCGTTCTAGTCAAACTGTTGTGAGACGAGCAAGTACCCAAAGTCAACTTGAGAAGTTCCCGAAGTTTTTTAAAGGTCAGAACTTCAACAGGAAACGTAGAAGCTCCTCTAATCGCAGCTGAAACTGACCACCTTTAGAAACACGACTATCTGCTTCCCAACGGCCCGACCCGTGAGTTCCCCTTCTGGACCTCCATCCCCGTCAGAATGCTAGACTCTCAAGGACAAGGTCTTCTTGGTAAGTGGAGCTAACGAGCCCAAATCTGGACAGAGTCACGGGCCGTGACTACGACTTGGAGCTCATTAAATGAATGTGAGACGATGGGCTTTACCCAACAGAGACGGAGGCAATAACTTGAGTCGGCGCTTCTCGGAATAGAAGCCCACCAGACCCAGCAGCTAGCCACAGGAGTGGAGAAGCACGCTGACCCAATTAGTTCCCCCCCTCGTCTGACGAGCGCTTTGGCCCACTTCAGCCCACTCCAGCGGGGGCAGATGGTTCCCCTGGTTCTGTTGAGGGGGCTGTTGTTGTTATTATTATCTTCCTACCCGCGTTCCGCTCCAGGGCCCACAGACTAACTCCGGCCCCAGGGATTGGACACTACAACCCTCCGGCAAAGTCACCGTAACACAGTTTGGGCTCATTATCCTCCTTGTTTTCCTTCCTGTCTTCACAGACCAATAAAGAAGAAGATCCGCCAACCTTCTATTTTTAGCTTTTTCCAAACGCTTCCAGAACTTTAAGGCCCGATCAGACGACCGACGATTTGTTTCGACCTTTAGCGAAAGATTAAGCTGAGATATTTGCTTCTCGTGTTTAATTGTGATTTATTTGCTTGTTTGTTTGACAAACAAGGGGCAAGCAATCATTCGTCTCTGGGAGTGCATTAGGATCATGGGTAATGTAGGTCATTCATCAGCTGCTGGTGACAAAGGAGCAGTTTAAATAGAAATGCAGGGCAGCTCTGTCAGAGGAGATGTGAACCAACAACCACCTTCATCTCAGAGCCCCCACCAACGACACATCGGCGAATCAGACGGAGATGAAACTCGTTTTGGCAGCCGAGTGGGTTTCCTGTTCTGTTCAGGTCTAATTTTACATCAGGGCTCCGAACCGACGACCACTGCCAAACCAAAAGCACCAAACCAGCGGTTCCAGTAACGGAGGTTCTGGGTTGCTGTCCTGTGGAGCCACGGAACCAAACGGGGCCCTCTGGGGCCTCCTGGTCAGGAATGAAGCCCCGTACCCACAGAGAACATGGCGGGGGCTCGGAGATGGAAACCTTGGAGCAGAAAACCTCCCGGATGGTTCCAGTCCCAGCCCCCTAATTATAGGTTACAGTACTGGTGGAATATTCCAGTGTCTTAACCCACGAAGACTGGGCTAGGACTCCCCCAGAAGGGTCCACTAGAGGCGCTAGAGGGGTACCGGTCCACAGACGGGTTCTAATGACCTTTAACATGGGTTCTACAGGTGGTCAACTGGTCACATGACAGGTTCCAGCAATGAGGAAGACGAGAAAGACGAAGGGGCAGTGTTTACGCCGACATCTTAATGACCCCTTGTTTGCCTGCATGTCAGAATGCTAATAATCACGCTAGCACATTAGCATTTAAATAACTTCATGTCTGTTTGATAAGTTAAATGTTTGTCAACCATGGCTAAACTACCAACAGGGGGGGGCGGCAGAGGCTTAGGCCCCGTCCATCCGTGGCTCCTGTGGCCCCCGCGAACAGCCAAGCATGGAGGAAAGGGGTCCGGGACAGCAGGGGGAGCAACCAGGAATGGGGATGTGGAGAATAGCGCCGATGAACAGAGGTGACGCGACGGGACACCGGCCCCCACCAGCCCCCCCCCCCGGGCCCTCACGGCCCACGGGAGGCTTTCAGGAGCCCGAAGCAGCCGCCTTCTGAATGCTAAGTCCTTCAGACTGAACAACCTCTCCTCTGGGGCCCCCCCTTATATTCAGGGCTTTCAGATGTTTGTGCAGGAGGGGGTCTAATTGGAAGTGGAGGGTCCGCGAGAGGCAGGAGGGGTCTTCATTTAAGGGGCCATTGTTTTAAAAAGTACACGGGGCCTCCCCCTGCTTTCTGCCGGCGGCCCCCGCTTCAGATGCCCACACTCCACTGAGTCAAAAGGCAGCGCTGAGCCGCTGGGGGGGAGGGGGGGCGGGCTTGTTGTGACACTTTGTCCTCCTTGGCGTCGGTGAAAAGACTCCACTTCTATGGACACTCCAGTTCATTAGCGGCGCCCCCACCCTCCGCCTTCAAAGGCTTCCTCCGAACCCCCCCTCCTACGCCCCCCCACCTACACTTCCTTCATCCCAGCGTGGCGATGGAGGGTGAGGGTCCGCTGAAGGAACATGAAGACACAAAGGAGCCCCGCTTCCCCAACGTGTCATCAGGTGAGCGGGTGCACCTGCGTCAACAACTGGCCTGGGGGGTTGGGGGGATGGGGGCGCGCTCCGGTTACGCTTTGTGTGTCGCGTCGAGTCGGGTTACAGTGCTCACGCCGCCGGGTGACATCACGGCGTCGGTATCGATGTGGAAACAAGAGGCGTCACAGTCAGACGGGTGACATCATACCTGCCCCGCAGCTACGCTAGCTTTAGCAGTTAGCTGCCATCTGCTAGCCATCAGCTAGCATCCAGGATCGTCACAAGCTACAGCAGGAACCAGACGTCTGACGAACCCGAAAGCACCACAGGACAGAAACACAGGCAGTCCTACAGGCAAACAAATCCCATAGGGGACAGGCAAACAAATCCTATGGGGGACAGGCAAACAAATCCCATAGGGGACAGGCAAACAAATCCTATGGGGGACAGGCAAACAAATCCTATGGGGGGCAGGCAAACAAATCCCATAGGGGACAGGCAAACAAATCCTATGGGGGACAGGCAAACAAATCCTATGGGGGGCAGGCAAACAAATCCCACAGGGGGCAGGCAAATAATCCAGGAATCAGAACTAGGTACGAACGCTAACAGGGAGAGACCTGAAGGCTGAGCAAAATGTGTATAGGTGTGTGTGTGTGTGAGTGTGAGTGTGAGTGTGAGTGTGAATGTGTGTGTGTGTGTGTGTGTGTGTGTGTGTGTGTGTGTGTGTGTGTGTGTGTGTGTGTGTGTGGTCCAATCAGATCTCAGCGCACCTGATCTTCAGGTGAGATGGGAGCCGTGTGGGTTCCAGGACGCGTAGATGAACGAGCTGCAAATGAAGCATCATTCAGCCGCCACTGAGCATGAATCAATAAGAAGACCCCCCCATTCCATCCAACCCACCCCTCACCCCCACAGGGGACAGGTAAGGTGGGCGGGGCAGTTAAAACGACCCACCTGGAAGAGGCTGAGATGTTTGAGCGTGACGGCAGAGATACCATCAGGAAAACAACCTGATGTGGAGCCATGAGGGCTCTGTGCTTTGCTCCGGTAGGCTCCGCCCCCTCACCCAACGCCGGTCCTGATGGGGGAGGGGAAAAGGAGGAGTCCACCTGAGCGGCGGGGGTGGTGGGAAAAGATCTACGGAATGTTGGGATGTTCCTTCAAAGGCTTCAGGCAGAGAGTTTAATATTCACAACAGGGTGTGTGTGTGTGTGTGTGTGTGTGTGTGTGTGTGTGTGTGTGTGTGTGTGTGTGTGTGTGTGTATAGGTATCCCTAAACTCTGAATGATGGCGTTCTGTCTCCTGATGGCGTGAGGCGTGGGGCCGCCGCCGTCGACATGATCAGTTTGATCAGTCTGATCATAGATCAATAAAACAAGCGTCTCCCGTCTCCATGGCGACAGCTTGTGGGACGGACTTCGTACTGATCACCCATAAACGAATCCTAACTCTCACTGCATACATCCACCCTCACTCTCACTCAATATCCACTAACCCCCCCACTAACACCCTCCCACAACCCCCCCCCCAGGGAAGAGTGAAGCTGTAGAATTAAGTTACTATGGATCTGCATGAGCCGTGTCCTTCAAACCCTGTGTCCTTTACTCCCCCCCCCCGTTGGTGCTCAGACATAAAGTCTCCAGCCCTGCTTATCTGGCTGTCCTCTGCCCCCCGCCCCCCCCCCCGGTGACGGCGGACCCAGGTTTATTACCGTCTGAATAATCTGCAGCTCAGAGGAATTCATACGACCTGCAGGCGTCTCCGTCCAATCGGACGCCATCTGAGCACACAGCCCCGCCCCCCACAATGGAAACACGACCGCCGGTCGCCCTGATGATGTCATTCCACAAGCTCCACCCACCCGTGGGTACGCTGTGCCTTCCCAGACGTCTCACGTTCAGGTCGGGAGTCGGTTTTTATGACCGCCGTTTGTTTGCCTTGTTTGCCTAAGCTAAGCTAACGGCTAACCGCTAAGCTACGCTGAGCAGTGAGTGAGTTAATTGCCCTCCCGGGTGGCATCTCCAACCCGGCTAGCTCCGCCCGGCCCAGCCCAGCCCAGCCCAGACCACGCCCTCCAGTGGTGTTGCTAAGCCCCGCCCCCTGGAGGTGCGCTGAGGTCCACTTTGTTTGTTTGTCTGTGAAGCAGACATGTGTGAACATTATTGAAATGGCCCCCCAGGGCCGTGGTGTCGGGTTCTGAAACCAGAGCCCAAAAGATGATCGCCACCCTGGGGGGGGCACAGAGGTAAGCCAGGTCATTTATAAGAAGGCGGGGGTACAAGGAGCGCGGTGGTGGGGGAGGGGTCCAGGAACCTTCTACCTTGGAGGTGCAACCCCATCCCCTCATCTGAGACGCAGAACGCTCAGAGGGGGTATCGGGTGGCCCCCTCCCCCGGTGAAAGTAGAGGCCCGGCCGACACAAACCCAACCAGCCAGACGTGAGGAGGACACACACACACACACACACACACACACACACACACACACACACACACACACACACACACACACACTGGGTCCATTAACGAAACCTTTACCCACGTCCTGAAGCCCCCGAGCAGCCCCCCCCCAGGAAGGTGAGGGGCAAACATGCAAAAACCATCAAACCAGCCGAGCGTGCAGACGGAGGAGTCCCGTTTCAGAGCCGCCCCCCCCACATCCTCCAATGATGGGGGACGGGACGGCAACCAGAACCGACCGGTCCGTCTGGAGGCGGAGTTATCAGTCACCATGGAAACGTCGTCGACACCGACGCCCCGACTGCCAGGACGCTTCATCAAACGTGGGTGGAGAAGGTCGTAAATTAAGGTTCTGGTGAAAACCACAGGTTCACTGGGGGGGGGGGGGGGGGGTATCAGGGGACCAATCAATCCACGGAGGAGGGGAGGGGCTAAAGGGCCCCGGCGCAGGCCATCAGCGTGTTTTATATTTTTATTTTTTATATTAACACTGACAAGTGTAAAAATGTACAGACGCTTCAGCCTACCTAAGGTCAAAGGTGACATAAAAACGTGCAGATGCTTCAGCCTACCTAAGGTCAAAGGTGATATAAAAACGTGCAGATGCTTCAGCCTACCTAAGGTCAAAGGTGAAATAAAAACGTACAGATGCTTCAGCCTACCTAAGGTCAAAGGTGATATAAAAACGTGCAGATGCTTCAGCCTACCTAAGGTCAAAGGTGACATAAAAACGTACAGACGCTTCAGCCTACCTAAGGTCAAAAGTGACATAAAAATGCAGATGCTTCAGCCTACCTAAGGTCAAAAGTGAAATAAAAACGTACAGATGCTTCAGCCTACCTAAGGTCAAAGGTTATGTAAAAACGTACAGAGACTTCAGCATATCTAAGGTCAAAGGTGACAACAGAAACGGTCGCCAATCAGCATCTAGACTGGGCGGAGCTTCTGTTAGCTTCTGAAACAGAACTTCGGTTCGGTGGAAGCAAACTGAAGACGGAGTCGACTTCTGGGAAACTTCAGCGGACATTTTTACGACTTCAACAATCTGCGATGTGTTCCTCATGTGTCGGCCTGTCATCGCTCTCGTCCTCTTCTTCCTCTTCTTTTGGCGGCGGCGGCTAAAACGGAGCAGCGCTTCCAGGAGAGCTTCCCGGGCTGAAGCCCCCGCCATTCCCGTTGGGACCTGGAGGAACCCCGTTCCCCCCCGGATTATGGATTTATCCGCCACCGCTGCTTAAATGACCAACAATCAAGAGCCGGACTCCGCCTCTGTGTCCAATCGATGGCTGATGAGTAAAAGAGGAGGGTCCGGGGGGGGGGCGTCCCGTCCCAGATGACATCATTAAACAGCCTCTCCAGTCCAGCGCGGCCCATTAGCGCCACGCCGGGTGACTTCCTGACCTTCCACACGGTGGACGGCGTGAACCCGGGTCGGGTCCCGTCAGCTGGGGGCGATGGGGGGGGGTCCGACCTTCAGCTCCGACGGCTTCAAATCCAGTCGACTGATTCAGTCGCGCTTCCAAAAAAAGAACAGTCGTCCGCGTTCCTTTTTAAGGATCCTGGAAACTCCCCACCGCTGGACGGCCACGGGACGCGATCCCATCTCCAGAGCCTCAGATGTCGTCGTCACGGCGACGCTCGGCATCACATGAGGCTTTGAAATCCGACTGGATAAGATTCCGAAACAAAACAATTATATTCTGAATTGACGGCGGCGTTTCAAAGGAACAGGAACCCCCCCGACACCCCCCCGTTCAACGGGACGCAAACCAATGCCATTATCGGTCCACGCACAATCAAACAGCTATTATTAGAACCCAGATCATCCGGTTGGGGGGGTATTATCAGGGGGGGGCGTTTGGGGGGCGGCCCCCTGGTGGCGTTCACGAGCCGCTACCGTCACGGCGAAGGTTTGAGGCCCCGACGGATGGTTGGGGATCAAACCCCCGCTTTCCTGCAGACAGGAGCCTTTACATTATGTCACGTGTGTGTGTGTGTGTGTGTGTGTGTGTGTGTGTGTGTGTGTGTGTGTGTGTGTGTGTGTGTGTGTGTGTGTGTGTGTGTGTGTGTGTGTGTGTGTGTGTGTGTGTGTGTGTGTGTGTGTGTGTGTGTGTGTGTGTGTGTGTGTGCGCTAGGGTCCCTGCATTCCAGCGGCTGTTCTAACATGTTGTAAATACAACATGTTGAGAAAACATAGGAAGGGGGTTGGTTCAAGCCCTCAGACGTGAACGGGTACTGCGGGGGTCATCCAGCCTGGATGGGAGGGGTGGATGTGGGGGGGTCAGGATGCTGGTTATCACAGGTAAACAACACGGCTAATGTTCCGTGTTTTTTTCCATCACATCCCGGGTGGGAATCAGTTCTTTCATGGAGGCGAGAAGGTCTTTTGTTCCAGCCCAGAATCCATGCAGAGCCGCAAAATCAATCACACATGGCTTCTTCTTTTTTTTTTTTTCTTTTAAAAGGGGGGGGGGGCATTTCTTGTCTTCTTCCTTCAGCTTCTTGGCATCTCCAGCGAGACGCATCAGCCTCAAGGCTTTGGGTTCTATTCCCACATCAAGCAGGACTGATGGCGAAGCCTCAAGATGGAGATCCATCAGCCACATGCATCCACCCATCAGATTGAGTTACACACACACACACACACACACACACACACACACACACACACACACACACACACACACACACGTTTGAAGGTCCACGTTAGAGCATCAGAAGTGAACTCATCCTATTAAACTCCATCACAACTTGGCTCTAATCCCACCGAGGCTTTAACACTTTAATAAATCTGATGTCAAACACGATTAAAGGGCCGGAAACTAAACTAGAACCGGATTCAATCCGGTCTGATCCAACTAACTTCACACTGTTGGTTCGAGTCCCGGTAATTCAGAGAATTAAAAAAATAAAAACAGCTCAAACAAAAATAGATCCGCTTTTCCAAAAAATGGAAATAAAAAACACCAAAACAACAACAACAACACGCAAACCCAGAGTTGTTGGTTCGAACCCCCCCCCCCCCAGGAGCGTTTTAACCGTTTTGCTCACCTGCGGTCCGCGTTAGCAGCAGCGCCGCCAGGGAGCTCCAGAGCACCGCGGCCAGCTGCATCTCGTCCCCGCCTTCCTGTCGCCTCTCCCGGCGTCCCCTCGCTGCGCGTCCCGGTGAGCTCTGCTCGCTTCAAACAGCCGCGGCGGGTTTCCGTGGGGGCAGACGCGGGGCTCAGACCATGACTGGCGGGTTTCGAGCCCCCGACCTCCTCCCGCCGCCTCCTCCGGGGGGGGTGATAACGCGACGAAACCGGGATTAAAAAGTTAACTCTAGCGGGGGGAGCTCCGCTCCGGCTCCAACATGTTGTGCCCCGGTCCTCCGTCCGTGGCGACCAAACCGAGCTGCGGACCGAACCACCGGCCGCCGCGGGGGGGTCCGCGGGTCCGCGGTGGCGGGTTGGAGATAAACCAGGCGTCGCTTAGCAACAGAGACACATTAATGTTAATTAATGTTTAAAAAAATACACGATAAAATACATTCAACCCACATTTATGCTGCTCATCCGTTAGATTATCCCCGTTTCCCCCCGCGGGCCCCCCCATCCCACAAGAAATGGACTCGTCCAGAATCCGTGGCTTCGTTATGTCATTTCTTAAATTACTCAGTGTTTCAGAGAGAAGCTGGCGGTCAGGAGGTGGAGGATGGATCCACGCACCATCTATAGCCGCGGGGGGGGCTGTGGAGCCGCTCCCCCCGTGGAAAAACTTTGTTCAGCCCCTCCCACCCAGACGCTCAGAGGAGGAGGAGGAGAACAAAGCCTCCCCCGGCCCACGGTGGTCGTGAATGAGTGGCTCAGAGTGGGGGGGTCACACAAACACAACTCAGATCCACGCAGGAAAGAAGTTCCCGGAGTGTTTCTGAGTGACAGACGTAGAAACAGGTTTCTGTTCACCTGGACTGGAGCAGCAGCCGTCTGGAGCCGCTGCACACCTGGGGTCCCTCATGTTAGCATCTAGCATGAGCATAGCATGGGAAAGGCTAGCTGTAGCGCCTCGTGTCAACGCTAAGTTCAAAGAGCGAAGGCGTCGTCCGGGAAAGGACGTTTACGGAAAACAAAACGCTGGTGGAGCATTGTTGCTAACAGCTGCTAACAGCTGCTAGCAGCTGCTAACAGCTGCTAACAGCTGCTAGCAGCTGTTAGCAGCTGTTAGCAGCAGCCATCTTTATAAACCTGGACTCATTGGTCCTCTGATAGTAGCATTTAGCACGAGTGTAGTGCAGGAAAGGCTAGCTTTAGCGCCTAGTGTCAACGCTAAGTTCAAAGAGCAAAGGCTCTAGAAAATAAAATGCTGGTGGAACATGGCTGCTAACGGCTGCTAATGCTAATACCAACAACCGTCTTTATAAATCTGGACTCTGACATTAGCATTTAGCACAAGTGTACCTCAGGTAAGGCTAGCTTTAGCGCCTCGCGTCAAAGCTAAGTTCAAAGAGTGAAGGCGGTGAACGGGAAAAGACGTCTCTTGAAAAAAAACTCGCTGATGGAGCATCGCTGCTAACAGCTGCTAACGGCTGCTAACGGCTGCTAACGGCTGCTAGCAGCTAATAACAGCTTCAGATTGGATTAGATGACGAGCTAATCGCAGCTAACGGGCTGCTAAATGAAGGCATGCCTGCTCCAGAATGCAGGACGGGTTGCGTTTTGTTAGCTTTTCTGTCAGGCGTCTTCCCGGACGCCTGCGCCACGCGTTCACACTGCTAATGTCAGGAGCACGTTTGGAGCGCGCCGTCGGTGTATCCCTCTGCCCAAACGTGTCCCGATGCGCCGACGCCACATTTAGGGCCTGGCGTTTCCCTGGACAGGAGGCGCGCCGGTAATGAGGCGATGATGATGTCGCTCCTTCATCCCTAAACAGCACATCACCAGTCGGCTCACGCCTCACGGCGCTACAGCGGCGCCGCAGAGCCCGTCTCAATAAAACCCATGAACCCGTTTAGCACGGAACGCTCTGGAGTCGACGGGGGACATCAGGAAATAGACGGGGCCGCATCTCTATTCCTGATTTACCGCCAAAAGCGGTGGGAGGGGCTACAGCGGTGGGAGGGGCTACAGAAGTGTTGCTCCGGGTTGGTGGCGACGGCTGATGATTGGATCAGAACCGGGACCGGAGAGCAGCTCCATCCTGTCTCCGGGTGAAGAGATGGAGACATTTAATTATAACCTGTGATGAATGTGTCCACACACACACACACACACACACACACACACACACACACACACACACACACACACACACACACACACACACACACAGAGTGAACGCTCCAGCGCTCGCCGCTGTTATCACTCACAGCGGCAAAAAGTCACCGCGCCGCTCCTCCCAGGGTTCAGTTCTGTCTTTAGACACCGCTGTTATCTGACTCTGTGTGTGTGTGTGTGTGTGTGTGTGTGTGTGTGTGTGTGTGTGTGTGTGTGTGTGTGTGTGTGTGTGTGTGTGTGTGAGTGTGTGTGTGAGTGTGTTTGGGGAGAACAGCTGTGGGATTATCATTTTAGCTTCCTCTGATAAATAAGGACGTCCACGAGGAGATGACGCAGCCCCGGATGGAAGAAGAGGCAGGTGTGTGTGTGTGTGTGTGTGTGTGTGTGTGTGTGTGTGTGTGTGTGTGTGTGTGTGTGTGTGTGTGTGTGTGTGTGCGTGCGTGTGTGTGTGTGTGTTTTCTTGGATGAACCTCATACACATCGATGCCACATGTTCTCACATGAGAGAAGATGACCTTCTCCTCCTCTTCCTCTGCTCAGGTCAGAGGTCAAACAGTCTGGACCCAGAACAAGTCCACCTTAAGTGAGTCAATCATGAACAAGTCCACCTTAAATAAGTCAGTGTGTAATCAGAGGTGCTTCACGCCGTGGTTTCCCCTCTGAAGGGTTTTAGTTTGTGGCCCGTCTCCTGATTGGCTCAGACCCCCGTTTGGCCCCCATCAAGAATAAACTCCATAAAAACCCCCGTCTGGGGCAGGAAGTGGATGAGAAGAAACCAGAGTCACACTGATTCTGTTTTACACAGCCGTCTGGAGGAGGGTGTTGGTTCTAACGCCAACCTGAACTCACATGAGTGCTGCGTCTGTGGGGGGGTCAATAACCTGCTGCTAATGCACTAGCCTCACTGCTTCAATGAGGTGCGGGGCAGGTGTACGACCCCCAAACCCTGACCCCCCCAGGGGCAAAAAAGGTTCGAATTTTCACTGATGTCGTATCCATCCGCCGACACGTGGTAAAGAACGAGATGCGGTCTCGCTGATGTCGTATCCACCCGCCGACATGTGGTAAAGAACGAGATGCGGTCCCACTGATGTCGTATCCATCCGCCGACACGTGGTAAAGAACGAGATGCGGTCTCACTGCTGGGACCCGTGTCTCTGATAACTGGTACGTGGAGCAGCTGGTATCTGGGGGAACTACTTTAGGTGAGGGCGTAATGGAGAAGGAATGGTTTGTTGGCGGGTCATGTGACCTGACATGAACGTTAGCGTCTCTCAGGGACTAACCGTCGCTCTGCTGTCGTCACGTTTCGTCCTGATGGACGACAGACGCGTCTTAAATTCACTAAAGCTTAAATTCTCGCTGACTCTGCAGGAAAAAACCCACTAATTGCGGCGATTAGAGGACCGGATTCCCGTCTGCGGTGATCGGCGGATTGATCCGGATCCAGATCACACCTCCTGGCTGTCAGGACACCAAATCCCTCGTCGCTGGCGGCGGCGTGTCGACACAAGCACACGCATGTGGAACAAAGCGTGGTCTCACCTGTTGGAGCCGCCGCCGCCCGGCGCTCAGGTGAGTTGACACAAACACAACAACACGCTGCAGGACTCGCTTTCTGTTGACGCGGTGAAAGGAGAACACGCCCTGGGATTACACGTATGTACACCGTCAACACCCACGCAGCTGCAGATAATCTGGATGAATCCGCACGTTCACACGCAAGTAAACACGCCTCACACACCTGGACCCATCAGGCCCCCCTGTGGAGGGAGGGGGCCCCAGCTCTGAGGCCCCCCAACTGACGCCTGTGGCCCCGGCTCGGGTTTTTATTTTCATTATTTTTGTCTAAATACGCGTCAGATACAGACATAGGAGCAGAAATCCCACAAAACAGGTAAATTATATATTCATGCAGATTTTTAAAATATTTATTTTTTATTTTTCAGTGAATTAGTTCTTGTTTTATAAATGACTAAATTACGGTTGATGTTTTTTTGTTGTTACGCGGAAAATATAAGTTCACCCTTTACTGTAGATGAATTTGAGAGAAACCTTCAACTCCGTGTTTTATTATTATTTTAAGAGCTCAAAAGGTTTGAAATGTTTTTGTCCCGAAAATAACATTTCATTTTCTCTTCATTTCAGAAGCAACACGTTATCTTTTTTTAATAACATAAAATACCTACAGAGATATCGTCACTTTAGGTGTCAACAGAGTTTTCGTTTCCATGGTAACCGGGTCCAAATGGCTCCGTGACTGTTACAGGTTACGAATCATTAAAAAAAAAAAAAAAAAAAAGCGTGATGGAGCACGATTAGCAGCTAGCTAACGATTAGCAACTGGATTATTAAGGACTAAGAAGAAAACAACATATCGCTGTGGTTCTACCGGTCCACATGGGGCGCCAGCGAGTCAAGAAACAGAAGAAGACGAGGAGGTTCAGACAATGATTGAACCCCACTGACCTACCGACCGATCACTGAACCCCACTGACCTACCGACCAATCACTGAACCCCACTGACCTACCGACCAATCACTGAACCCCACTGACCTACCGACCGATCACTGAACCCCACTGACCTACCGACCGATCACTGAACCCCACTGACCTACCGACCAATCACTGAACCCCACTGACCTACCGACCGATCACTGAACCCCACTGACCTACCGACCGATCACTGAACCCCACTGACCTACCGACCAATCACTGAACCCCACTGACCTGCTGACGGTTGGAAGACAACAGCACACTAAAGTTCCATACATCGTGTGTGTGTGTGTGTGTGTGTGTGTGTGTGTGTGTGTGTGTGTGTGTGTGTGTGTGTGTGCGTGCGTGCGTGCGTGCGTGCGTGCGTGCGTGCGTGCGTGCGTGCGTGCGTGCGTGCGTGCGTGCGTCCGTGCGTGCGTGCGTGCGTGCGTGCGTGTGTGTGTGCTGGGCTTATGAGGGCTCGTTGGGTTTTTGTCTGGCTTTGGTTTCCTTTGAACCTTCAGAAGAACCGACACGGTGCTTGGGGGTTAGCATGGGGGTTAGCATGTTAGCAACTCCTTTGAGCCATACGGGCAGAGGGGGCGGGGCCTCACAGCTGTGTCAATAACCTAGCGGCTAATCCGACGACCTTTTGTGTTGCTCGCCGCTCAGAGACAGCGTGTTTACACGCCGCCCTTTGTGGAAGGTTCCCACCTGCGTTAGGGCGGGGCAGGGGGCGGGGCTGCACGCGTACCTGTTGACTGACGGGCAGCACCTGTTGGGGAGAAACGGCCTCGCTGAACTCGAAGTGTTATCTCTAGAGGAACGTCAGACGTCAGTCTCTCAACCAATCAGAGGCCGTCAGGAACCCGCCGTGGCTCCACCCACTGATGATGGCGCCAACAGGTGTCGACCAATGGAACGGTTCCACAGCAGGAGCTAATGCCGGTGGCGGCGACGGCCGATGGGGGGCTGAGGAGGCGTGACGGAGATAATTAGACTTTAATCCAGTGTGAAAGAAACCTATTTCCTTAAAAGGACGGGGGCGGGGTTTAGGGGCGGGGCTAATCAACATCTATTAAACACACTCTGGATCAGAGGCGGCTAATCAACAACCACTGCTGTCACACCGTAGTCTGACACACACACACACACACACACACACACACACACACACACACACACACACACACACACACACACACACACACACACACACACACAGCTTCATTAACGTGAGAAAAAGTATCCACAGAACGCTTCTGGAACGGATCGGCGTCGATCAGAACACGTGTCAGGAAGTTTCCATGGCAACGGCTGACTGTTGCGCCACACGAGGGAACGGCTGATAATTGGAAAAGTAATTATCAGATCAAAGAAGAGAAAATCAATCCTGTTTGTTTGTTCCACTGAAACCAGGATGTAAAACAACAACATTAGAGAAGGTTTTTGTTGTTGTTTATTTAATACCAGTAAATAAACATGTTGCTGCTCAGCCAATCAGAGCGCCCGCCTGTTAGCCGTCTAATGAGTTTGTTGTTTGTTTGTTGTTCTGGACGTTGTGGGACGAAGACACAAACAACGCAAACAGCAGAATGTGTGACCTCTGACCTCTGAGGAAGAGGATGTTGGTTCTAATCCCACGCCTCCTTTACCCTGGCTCCGCCCCCTCCCCTTCCCCATGACAGACGGGAGGATGTGATTGGTGGTACATTGGTCTTGGTGGGGAGCCTCTCTTCTCTCCTCGTCTCCCTCCTCAAAAACACAATCCGGCGGCGGCTCCATCACTTCTGTCGTTGGCATGGAAACGGGTGAGTTTCCTGTGAGTGAAATCTAGATCCAGACGGACGATGCCATCCGACACGACGCCCACACGGTCCGACGGGTGTCCCCCACAACATGACTGGCCCAACACCGCCAAAATAAGAGTCTTTACCTGGAGAAGCTCACCTATAACACCGCCAAAATAAGAGTCTTTACCTGGAGAAGCTCACCTATCTTCTTCTTCTTTTCCTTTCGGCTTTTCCCTTCAGGGTCTCCACAGCGAATCAATTTCCTCCATCTAGCCCTGTCTTCTCATCCTCTTCTCTCACACCAACTACCTTCATGTCCTCTTTCACTACATCCATAAACCTCCTCTTTGGTCTTCCTCTAGGCCTCCTGCCTGGCAGTTCAGAACTCAGCATCCTTCTACCAATATATTCACTATCTCTCCTCTGTCTAGTCTAGCTTCCACTACTCTCTCCCATAACTTCATTGTATGGCTCATCAGCTTTATTCCTCTGTAGTTGCCACAACTCTGCACATCTCCCTTGTTCTTAAAAATGGGCACCAGCACACTTCTCCTCCATTCCTCAGGCATCTTCTCACTATCTAAGATCCTGTTGAACAACCCAGTCAGAAACTCTACCGCCACCTCTCCTAGACACTTCCAAACCTCTACAGGTATATCATCAGGACCGACTGCCTTTCCACTCTTCATCCTCTTCAGTGCCCTCCTCACTTCATCCTGACTAATCTTTACTACTTCCTGGTCCACAACAGTCACCTCTTCTAGTCTTTGTTCTCTCTCATTTTCCACGTTCATCAACTCTTCAAAGTACTCTTTCCATCTTCCCATCACACTACTGGCACCTGTCAATAGACTTCCATCCCTATCCTTCATCACCCTAACCTGCTGCACGTCCTTCCCATCTCTGTCTCTCTGTCTTGCCAACCTGTATAGATCAGTCTCTCCCTCCTTACTGTCCAACCTAGCATTCAAGTCATCATAAGCTTCTTGTTTGGCCTTTGCTACCTCTACCTTCACCTTACGCTGCATCTCCCTGTACTCCTGTCTACTCTCCTCAGTCCTCTCAGTGTCCCACTTCTTCTTAGCTAACCTCTTTCTCTGTATACACTCCTGTACCTCCTCATTCCACCACCAAGTCTCCTTATCTACTTTCCTTCCAGATGACACACCAAGTACTCTCCTACCTGTCTCCCTGATCACATTAGCTGTAGTTGTCCAGTCATCTGAAGCACCTCCTGACCACCCAGAGCCTGTCTTAACTCCTTCCTAAAAGTCATGCAACACTCTTCCTTTTTCAGCTTCCACCATTTCGTCTTCTGCTCTGCCTTTGCCCTCTTCATCTTCCTCACCACCAGAGTCATCCTACACACCACCATCCTATGCTGTTTGGCTACACTCTCACCTACCACTACTTTACAGTCACTGATCTCCTTCAGGTAACACCGTCTACACAAGATGTAGTCTACCTGTGTGCTCCTACCTCCACTCTTATAGGTCACTCTATGTTCCTGCCTCTTCTGGAAGAAAGTATTCACTACAGCCATTTCCATCCTTTTTGCAAAGTCAACTACCATCTGTCCTTCTGCGTTCCTCTCCTGGATACCAAACCTGCCCATCATCTCCTCATCACCTCTGTTTCCTGCACCAACATGTCCATTGAAGTCTGCTCCAATGACAACTCTCTCACTTCTAGGCATGCTCTGCATCACTTCATCAAAGTCCGACCAGAATTTCTCCTTCTCCTCCAGCTCACATCCTACCTGTGGAGCATACCCACTAACAACATTGAACATCACACCTTCTATTTCTAGCTTCAGACTCATCACTCTATCTGACACTCTTTTTTACCTCCAGGACATTCCTAACAAACTCCTCCTTCAAGATAACTCCTCCTCCATTTCTCTTCCCATCTACACCATGATAGAACAACTTGAACCCTGCTCCTAAACTTCTAGCCTTGCTACCTTTCCACCTGGTCTCCTGGACACACAGTATGTCTACCTTCCTCCTCTGCATCATGTCAACCAACTCTCTACCTTTTCCTGTCATAGTTCCAACATTCAACATCCCTACTCTTAGTCCTGTACTCTTGGTGTTCCTCTTCTCTTTCTTCGAGCGAACGCACTTTCCTCCTCTCCTTCTTCGACCAACAGTAATCCAATTTCCACCGGCGCCCTGTAGGTCAACAGCGCCGATGGCGGTCGTTGTTAACCCGGGCCTCGACCGATCCGGTATGGAAGTCATAGGTTTGATTCGCATCTTTGATTTGGCAAAAGTTTTACGCCGGATGCCCTTCCTGACGCAACCCTCTGTATTTATCCGGGCTTGGGACCGGCACAATAAGACACTGGCTTGTGTCCTCTTGTGGCTACATTGTGCCTACCTATAACGCCGCCAAAATAAGAGTCTTTACCTGGAGAAGCTCTTCTTTCTTTCGTTCTTTCTAGCGAAGGGAACTCTGTGTCATCGTTCCGCGGCGCCGCTCGCCATCCGTCAGCACAGGAAGGTCAAAGGTCACTCCAGAAGCTGCGTTTCATTGAAAGAAACTACTACTAAAACAAATAAAAGACAAATGTTGACAGGAAGTAGAAACACGTGCTTCCTGTTGTCCTTGAACGCATCACGGCGAGCAGCGGCGCTACGAGGGACAGCGAACGCGCTGCGTCCGTGTGAGGACGTGTGTAATTACTGGGTCGTACTTCAGCTGCAGTCCTGTGTGTGTGTGTGTGTGTGTGTGTGTGTGTGTGTGTGTGTGTGTGTGTGTGTGTGTGTGTGTGTGTGTGTGTGTGAGATTCCTGGTGATTAAGTGGGAGCAGTCATCGTGACGAGAGGTGGAAATGTTTTCCTAAGGCTCGCAGCACACACACACACACACACACACACACACACTCACACACACACACACACTCACACACACACACACACACACACACACACACACACATACACACACACACACACACACACACACACACACACACACACACACACACACACACACACACACACACACACACACACTGACACAACCTCTGATGCTGTCAAGTTTTTTTTACCTGCAATTTTTTTTTAAAGTAAATAAACAAATAAACAAACATCTATTTGTTATCAGGAGGAAAACAAGTCCCCAATCAGGCCCCGCCCATCAGGATTGATTATTGGTTATTGGATCCCAGACCTAAATATGTCAGGGTGTTTGGGTGCAGACTAAACTCTGGAGTCAGAAACGAGTTCTGGTCTTAGTCCTAGAGAGACGGGCGTGGCCGGGTGTAGAGGGGCGTGGTCATCCTCCAAAGATGTCTCTGATGGGCGGGGCTTCAAACCCTACGATGCCTCTGATTGGTTCAGTCCGAGGCCCTGAACAAAGCTTCAGGTGAGTCTCAGGTGGTTGGGCGTCCAGGACGAGGACTCGTTTCTGAGTGGGAGGGGCGTCGCTGTCACCTGACTTCCTGTCATGTGGGCGGAGCTTCATCCAGCCGTGGGGGGCGGGGCTTCAGCCAGTCGTTGGGCATCATTTCACGGCTGTGAAGTGGAACCAATCAGAGCTGATAGAGTCTGATACGCAGACGCTCAGGAAGTGTGTGATGTGAACCCCTGTCCATGTGGGGGGGTGGGGGTATCTGGGGGGGGTGGGGGGGCGACTGTGGAGATGGAATTAGAGAACGCCGCCGCTGGCTTGACGGCGCCGTTTGCTGTGGAATGATAAAGGTGTTATTTGATGCAGGCTTAACTGTGCCCCCCCCTCTGCGCCCCCCCCCCGCCCCATAGTCCCCGCTCTGAGCAAAATATTTCCAGGTGTGAAATGGATCCACTGTGGCCCCCCCTGAGGGACTCAGAGGCTAATGGAAACCTCAATGTGATGAAGACGCCGTGATGGGCACCGTGACGATGGGGGGGGGGGGGGGGGGGCGCCAACTCCCACAGCCCCCCCCCCAAACACACACACACACACACACACACACACACACATTTAGTCGAGCGACTAAATCTGGGGGGTGGGGCTCACCTGACAGGTGCTGTGATTGATGGGTGGGGGCGTGGTCTAGTCAGTTGGGATGCGACCCGCCCCCTCTTCTTTAGCATCCCATCACTCTAACAGATTTCCCAGAAGCCTCAGCTCTCCGTCTGCCCCAATCAGGAGGGCGTCGCCCATGGGAACGGAGCCGATGTCAGTGCTGCCGTGGTAACGGAGGAGAAATTATGGGATGGATTATTCGTGCTGGTATGTGGCGTCCATCGACTCGTCTGACAGGAAACAGGAAACAGGAAGAGGAAGACGACCAATCAGGACGACCAATCAGGACGACCAATCAGGACGCGGCGCCTCATTAACTTTACGAGCGCACGGAGGGAAAGAGTGACAACGTGTGAAAACTATTTGTGGGAAACGTGACAACGAGCTGACGCGGCGGCGGCCAATCACGTTCCTCCTCAACAGACAGGAATGAGGCCACACCCCTTTGTTTGACGGTTGGGTTTGATTATTAATGTCTGACGAGTTACAGATGTGTTCTGATTGGATCAGCTCCATACACACGTCCATGTGCAGCACACACACACACACACACACACACACACACACACACACACACACACACACACACACACACACACACACACACACAGCGTCGGTGATCAATAACCAGCGGGATGCTGGGATGATGTGTTCATACAGACAGGAATCGTGAAGCGATCAATAGATGTGATAGGAAGCTTTAAATCGGCGAGGGATGACCGATGGAGGCGGAGCAGACGCGTTTACGCAGCGCTAACGAAACGTTGCGTCATTAGCAACAGGAAGACCTCCAGCGTCTTCACGCCGAGATAAAATCGATCGGTTATCGATCAGAACTTTTTCTTTCCTGCAGTATTGATCTGACTCAGATTCATCTTCTTGTGTTAGCTTGAATGCTAACAGACAGCTAGCTCTCTTCAGCGTGATGCTAGAGGAGATGATCACCTCGTTAAACTCGTGTCGGTTTACTTCCTGAATCCACTTGAAAATAAAACTTTATCTCATCCTGGGGGGTGGGGCCACAGCAACGACCCCATGACCTTCAGGCGAGGACACGCGGATGCTGAGCAGATGGGACCACTTTATGGATATTCATGCTCAGGGCCCCCCCGCCGGGAGGAGACATCCTGCTTCTGTCAACAACGCAGACGTGGAACTGGAGACGAGGTCGCCGCGGAGACGAGGTCGCCGCGGAGACGAAGAGGAGAAGACGAGGAAAGGGACTCACGAAACTCCAGCAGGTGAAACCAGCTTCTGACTTCCTGCTTCCTGAGCTCCACTTCCTGTCCTGAAGGAAGACAACATGTCCAAACGTGACGGTTGCTAGGCGACCCTGTCTTCCTCCTCTTCCTCGTCTTCCTCCCCCGTCAGAAGAGGCTGAGCCTCATTACACCAAACTTTTCTCCCGGTGCTATTTCCATCACCGTGACGACGCCCCCCCCCGTCAAGGACTCTTCATCACCTGCCTGCTCCTCGTCTTCCTCACCTCCAACGTCTCCTCCAATCAGCGCCCTCGCTCAGGGTTAGCATTAGCGACACAGAGGTTCATGTTCCATCGGTTGTTTGTCGGATTCCATCGGTTCTTTGTCGGATTCTTGTTGGATTCCATCGGTTCTTTGTCGGATTCTTGTTGGATTCCATCGGTTCTTTGTCGGATTCTTGTTGGATTCCATCGGTTCTTTGTCGGATTCTTGTCGGATTCCATCGGTTCTTTGTCGGATTCTTGTTGGATTCCATCAGTTCTTTGTCGGATTCTTGTCGGATTCCATCGGTTCTTGATTGGTTCTTTTTTTTATAAGGAACCAAAAGTTGCTCGATTCATCCTCGTCCCTGAACTGACGGACGAGCAGAACGCGTCCTGATTGGTCGACTCGTTCTCCTGATGCTGAGTCAGCGTTATGAAGACTCCCCCCCGTGACAGCAGCTCCTCCTCCAAAATAAAAGCACCATCTGGTCACAGCCCACTCTGAAGCACCCCACCACCCTTCCTCACCCCCCCACCCTTCCTCACCCCACCCATCCTTCCTCACCCCCCCTCACCCTTCCTCACCCTCGTCTTCACGCGGAGCAGCTCTGACAGCAACGGCCTGAACCTCCAATCACGCTGCGCCTCCTAATTAGCAGAGGGATGAATATTCATGAGGTCGACCGGACGCCGTTCTTCTGTCCTCATTATTCTGACGGAGACGAACAACGAGAACAAAGTCAGGAGGAGAAACTTCAACTTTAAAGGGTTTTTAACGCAGGTTTACGGGTCACATGATCGCGGCGCAACCAATAATTAACCAATAGTAATAATCAAAATAATTAGCGTCTTTCTTTTTTAAACCGTCGCTCTGTCAGAACGTTCTGTCGTGTTTTTGTGATCAGATCAGAATCCAGAGGCGACGCGGCAACGCAACCACAAAGAAAAAGCTAATCTAATTTATGTTCTGCAAGAAAATGAAACCCAGATGAGATAAAAAAACATCTAAAAACATCTAAAAAACATCTAAAAACATCTAAAAACACCTAAAAAACATCTAAAAACATCTAAAAGATATCTTAAAACACCTAAAAAACATTTAAAAACATCTAAAAACATCTAAAAACATCTAAAAGATATCTTAAAACACCTAAAAAACATCTAAAAACATCTAAAAACATCTAAAAACATCTAAAAGATATCTTAAAACACCTAAAAAACATCTAAAAACATCTAAAAAACATCTAAAAACACCTAAAAACATCTAAAAACATCTAAAAACACCTAAAAAAAACATCTAAAAACATCTAAAAACATCTAAAAGATATCTTAAAACACCTAAAAAACATTTAAAAACATCTAAAAACATCTAAAAACATCTAAAAGATATCTTAAAACACCTAAAAAACATCTAAAAACATCTAAAAAACATCTAAAAACACCTAAAAACATCTAAAAACATCTAAAAACACCTAAAAAAAACATCTAAAAACACCTAAAAACATCTAAAAACATCTAAAAAACATCTAAAAACACCTAAAAACATCTAAAAACATCTAAAAACACCTAAAAAAACATCTAAAAACATCTAAATAACATTTAAGAAAAATCTAAAAACATCTAAAAAAAACACCTTAAAACACCAAACAATAGAACACAGAAGAAGATTTAGAGAAACTGAACAATAAGGACGCTGTCAGGATAGAACCCGTTGTTTAAAGTCGGGTTTAGGTGATCCTCCAGGAGCTAATCCAGCTGGCTCTGACTCTGACAGGAAGTGGGCGTGTCCTAAACATTCAGAGCTCCATAATCCAACAACCAACAACAAGACTTTATAAGATTTATATGATTTGATCTGATTTAAAGCGTTTCTGATGGTCTGAATTAAAACAGGCCCCAGAGTAGAACCCTGGGGAGCTCCGCCCCTCAAACCCGTCTGCCAATCACATGGAGACGCAAAGTAGAGTCCATCTAAATGAGAAGTGGGGTGTTTCCTGAGGGCGTGGCCTCTTGTCCTTAATTGATTACATAAAGCGGCGTTCTTTCTTTATGGCATCCATAGATCAATCAATCAATCAATCAATCAATCAACCTCCCGCTCGAGGGCCTCATAAAATGAACTGGAGGGCCACATTTGGCCCCCGGGCCTTGAGTTTGACACATGTGCACCAAAGAAATCACCGACTCTGATTTAAAGGCCTCAGACGTCATCACGACTCGTCCTGATTGGACCTTTGTGAGTCTGAGTCCATCTGTCCCACATTAGCAGCATCCACCAATCACGTTCCCTGTCCGCTGGCGGCCCCGCCCTCCAGCGAGGAGACAGTGGTTTGGCAGCGCCGCGGCGTCTTCTTGACTCTGTCAGGCGGCTCCATCCTGTTGTCACGTCGGGGGGAGAAGTTTGAGGAAGACTCTGCTCCCCCCTCTCTAATCTGACCCCCCCACCAGACTCCATCAGCCCCTTGGGGGGGGGGGTCAGAACCCCAGACTGGACCTCATGTCCTCCAGAGGAACGTCTCCAGAGCGTCGGGTTCATGACGGGTGAATCCGTCTCATTCCTTTCATTCTCCAAGCTGCCCACAGAACGCCCTCCCACCCCCGCCACCCCCCCATTCTGGTGGGACAGAACCCGTCTGCCTCGCGGCGGTTTGGAGGAATCTAATGAGAGGAAATGAGATTTTATCTCCTTCAGAGTCGGATGAGACGATGAGTCGGACGTCTGCGACCGCGAGGGGAGACGGAGCCTGGGTTAAAGGGCGGGGTCCCGTCTGAAGGAACGCCTGGGTCCAGGGCGGGGTTCTGGTCCCACGGCCCCGACCCGAGAACGAGTCGAGGTTTCCATCAGCTGAGGTTTAGGTAGACCCAAAAAGACCTGGATGTAGTCCTTTCACCATCGCGTCATGTCTGAGTCCAGAGCCAACAGGGTCCGAAGTGGACAGTCTGTCCACCGGGACCAGAGACCTGTGACCCGGTTCTGGTCCGTTCACGACTACCAGATGTAGAAACCCTTACATTTTATGTTTGTCTTGTCGTTTGCCGTTGGGTTGGACACAGAAGTCATTCCCGTGGGACTCAAAGTTCTGGTCCCGTGAACCCATTTGGACCCAAGTTTGACTACGAGTCTTCATGTTGGGGTTTAATCAGGGTTCTAGGGGGTTCTCTGTGACTTTATGGAGACCTTTGGGGATCCTGAAGCGCTCAGAGATTCAAGTCAACGTGGAGACGATCAAACGGCTCCAATCAGAACCAGAAGAGACGAGAAACTCGACGCGGTAGAACTTCTTGACAGATGATGCTCTAGTCTTTTCTTCTGTTCAGCATCCTGTCTTTAGTTTCTGCTAAATCTTGGTGTAATTACATCCTGACTCTGTCAGTGTCTCCAGACATTCAGGTCCAGCAGCTCCTCGTCTTCACGTTGTCCGTCTTTTGTCTGAAGGTCTTTTCCTTACCCATTAACTGGTCGCCCACAGACGGACCTTTAGGACCCACTGACCGTGAACTCATCTCAGTGATGACGGCCGCCGAGGCACGAACGCTTGTAAAGAACGACACCTCCGGTGTCACAAAGGAGAACAATGCAGACGAGTGGAGGCGCCGAGGGGGTCGTCCTGACGGGTCACACGAGGGTCCATCAGGGACCCGAGGCGTCCATCAGGGTCCACACGAGGGTCCATCAGGGACCCGAGGCGTCGGGTCATTCCTGTTCGTGTTCCACAGCGAACACACAGCAACATAAACGTCGTCCAACACGACCACAA
The DNA here is from genome assembly GCF_040054535.1 of Antennarius striatus. Taxonomy (NCBI): domain Eukaryota; kingdom Metazoa; phylum Chordata; class Actinopteri; order Lophiiformes; family Antennariidae; genus Antennarius; species Antennarius striatus. The sequence goes on along the minus strand of NC_090776.1, from coordinate 798,591 downwards.
CCGTCCACCAGCCATCAAGGCTGGGTGGTAAATACATACACGCCTCACACGGGTAGTCCTCAAGATACCTACATCTGTAGTTACGAACAAACACACTTCCCCATACCCGACTATCGTCCTGCAGTTCCCCTTTTTGCCACAATCCCTGTGGGGGCAGCACCACTGTGTTCATGCAGGTACAACAACTCCCCCTGCCCCCTCTTGTTGTTATTGTTTGTTGTCTCTGTTAGCATCTCAGAGCGTCAGGCTACCTACCTCGGATACTTTACTGTTAATCATGATGCTAAAGCTAAAGCTAGTGTAGATAGTGGTGACCATCTCTGATGACAACTGACTCTGACCAACAATAACTCCTCCCTCCTCTTCCTTCACTCTAAAGCTAAGCTACATGCTACATGCTACTTAGAGATAGATATTGGAACTATACGTACGTATTTAATATGATGACGTGTTTTATTCTGGTTTATTGTACAGAAACATGATTCATGAGCCTCTAAAGGTTTTCTAGTGATTTCTAGAGTCCAGTATCTGTGGTGGACAGACCTTAATCCAGAGAAACGACCTCAACTAGACTTTATGTTTAAACTGACGTCTAATCAGAACGACTGAACTCTAAACCACCTGAACCTGGATTTTATTATGGGATGTTTTAATGTCTGGAATTGTTTCTGGTCAGTCCGAGGGATTACTTTAGTATTTAGAGTAGTAATGAGATTACTTTAGTATTACAGTAGTAATGAGATTACTTTAGTATATAGAGCAGTAATGACTCACTCACTCATGCCCATTATGCCGTGTGGCACATGGGGCAGCTACGAAGGATCGCCACGCCTGTCGGTTTTGGGCCAGCTTCCGGATGGTACCCCACGTCTGCTGCATGTTCTTGAGCTCCGCCTCCACAGTCCGGCGCCAGGTGTTTCTAGGCCTTCCTCTTTTGCACTTCCCCTCTGGCGTCCAATGAAGGGCTGTGTGGGTGATACTGTCCTGCTCTTTCCTCATGACGTGTCCAATCCATCTCCATCGCCTCCGCGTGATGATGGTCTCCATGCTCTCTTGCTTGCAGCGGGCTAGTTGTTGGTTGGAGATGGTGTTAGGCCAGAAGATACGCAGGATTCTCCTGAGGTTCTTGGTGTGAAAGACTGACAGCCTGGTGATATCGCTCTCTGACATCCTCCAACACTCAGAGCTGTACAGTAGGGTGGACAGTACACAGCTCTGGTAAATCCTCAGCTTGGTCTTGGTTCTGTACTGGGAGGACCTCCACACGTTGTTCAGCATACGGAAGATGTTTCTGGCTTTGTTGAGACGGTTCCTGATGTCACTACCCGCTCCTCCATCATGCCTGACTGTGCTGCCCAGGTAGGTAAACTCCTCGGTTGTTGGCAGGTCTTCTCCGTTCACTTGAACTGGTGCTGGGTTGGAAACATTCAGCAGCATCACTTCTGTCTTCTTCTGGTTGATCTTCATGCCCACTTGGTGTGGTCTTCTCCTGCATGTGTTGGTGGGTATGAGAGACCAGGGCCAGATCATCTGCAAAGTCGAGGTCTTCCAGCACCGAGAAGAGGGCCCACCTGATGCCACGTGACTTGTCTTCTGTTGTACGTCTCATCACCCAGCCGATGGCCATGTTGAAGAGAAGCGCTGACATTGTACAACCTTGAGTGACGCCGGTCTTCCCTTCATAGGTGGTACCACTGTTCCCTACTCTGCATGTGAAGCTGCTGTAAAAACTTTTGATGACGTCGACTATCTGCTGTGGTATTCCGTAGCTTCGGAGGATGCGCCGGAGACTTTCCCGGTGCACGCTGTCGAATTCCTTCTCAAAGTCTACGAGGTTGATGTAGAGTTGTCTCTGCCTTTCTGTGCACTGCTCTATGATGTTCCACAATGTGAAGATCTGGTCTGTGGATCCCTTTGCTTTCCAGAACCCTGTCTGCTCTAGTAATGTCATTACTAACGCCATTAATGTCAGTAGTAATGACATTACTTTAGTATTTAGAGCAGTAATGACATTTAAATGACAGATAGAGATTAGAGATTGACATTTAATAAATAACAATTTATGAACAATTCAACTTATGAACAACCTCTAGGGACCAGTTGTGTACGTATCTTGAGGTCATTATTTACCTTTTAACTTCTATTTTCTACTCAGAATCTATGAATTAACATAAATATGTTAAGCATCAAAATGAGGTAGGAATGAGTTTTATTGATGTCTGTGGAGGAACCGTCTCCCCAGCTCGGTGCCCCCCCATCCTTAATGCCATTCGTTGCCCAGTCTCCAGCCTGAGCGCCGAGCCGGCGGACCGGAGCCCGTCTCCGACTGAACCGGCTCTAAATAACCACATCCTGTTCATGGCTGCTCTGCGCTGCCCCCGGCTGTCAGCGCTTCATCCGCGGGAAACGAATAAATAAGTTATGGGGGGGCGTGTTTGGCACCGCGGGGCGAGATGTTTGCTGCCTTGACAACGCCTGAGGGCATCGGTGCGAATCCAACCTGCTCTGGACTTCCTCTAATCAGCCGCTGCCTGTCAGGGCCGCCCACGCGCCGCTGGTGCTGAGTCGGCTGTTCCGGTGCAGGTAGAGGCGTCCGCCCGCCCCCACCCGGCCCCCCATCTCTAAATTTACACAAATTAGCTGCGTTAGCGAAGCATGCTGCAGGGCACCATTTAATTGGCAGATAGTGAGTGACATCCTCCGCTGCAGGAGGGGAGCGGACGATCCTGGCAGGTTTAGGAAGTAACCTTGACTCCAGGTTGGGGGCGGGGCAGGGGGGGTAAGGGGGGTCCTGTTTTCCCATCTGACACCAGATTATCCTCAATATTACTATTTTATCTCAGCTGGACTCATTCACGTGACTACTAGCGTTAGAGAGTCTCGAGCGAATCAGCCGCAAGCAGCCATCCTGGTAGGCGGAGCTTCAGGGAAGTCGCCTTCAGGAAGACAAAGAATCTACCTGAGTAATAATCAGGTGATTGTCACAGCTGATTGGACAAACTGTGTTCCAGAGTGCTCAAACGCCGTCGCTCCTACGGGTCAAACGTCCCCTAGAGGCCAATCGTCCCCTACGGGCCAATCGTCCCCTACAGGCCTGATGTCCCCAAAAGGCCTGATGTCCCCTACAGGCCAATCGTCCCCTACGGGCCAAACGTCCCCTAGAGGCCAAATGTCACCAAGAGGCCTGATGTCCCCTACAGGCCAATCGTCCCCTACAGGCCTGATGTCCCCTACAGGCCAATCGTCCCCTACGGGCCAATCGTCCCCTACGGGCCAAACGTCCCCTACAGGCCAAATGTCCCCTAGAGGCCAAACATCCCCTACAGGCCAAATGTCCCCTACGGGCCAAATGTCCCCTACAGGCCAAATGTCCCCTACGGGCCAAATGTCCCCTACGGGCCAAACGTCCCCTACAGGCCAATCGTCCCCTACGGGCCAAACGTCCCCTACAGGCCAAACGTCACCAAGAGGCCTGATGTCCCCAAAAGGCCTGATGTCCCCAAGAGGCCAAATGTCCCCAAGAGCCCAAACATCCCAGAGAGGGTAAACTTTCTGCAAGAGTCGAAACGTCCCAAGAGGCCTATTGTCCCCAAAAAGGCCAAACGTCCCCGAAAGGTCAAATGTCCCCAAGAGTCCAAATGTCCCCAAGAGGCCTAACGTCCCAGGAAGGCCAAACATCCCCCAAAGGGCAAACATCTCGAGGAGTCCAAATGTCCCCAAGAGGCCAAATGTCCCCAAAAGGCCAAATGTCCCCAGGGGGCCAAACGTCGACGACAGGCCAAAGGTTCCAGAGAGGGCAAACGTCCCAAAAAGGGAAAATGTACCCAAGAGTCCAAACAGTAGAGTCGTCCTCAAGAGGGCAAATGTCCCAGACAGGCCATACGTCCCCGAAAGGGCAAACGTCCCAAAAAGGGCAAATGTACCCAAGAGTCCAAACATCCCGCAAGAGTCCAAACGTCCTAGAGAGGGCAAATGTCTTTCCGATCAAAAGATGGCGGTCAGCTGATTGTGGGCGGCGCCCAGCTGATGTGTGGTCAGACAGCCGACTGTGTGGTCGCCTATTAAGCATTAAGGTTCACGCTGGACTGAGTCCACACAAAGCGGACCGGGACCGAGCCGAGACCAAACGTTAATGGAGGGAGACTCGTTTGTGTCCCGAGTCTTTATGAGAAACAATAACCTGACCCCCTTCCCTCCCCCGCGGGGGCTTCCTCTGGGGAGACAAAGAGTGTGTGTGTGTGTGTGTGTGTGTGTGTGTGTGTGTGTGTGTGTGTGTGTGTGTGTGTGTGTTATTTTGTCTTTGAAATTTTTTTCAATGAAAACACTTTCATGTTTTTCAAGGCTTAAATTGTGAAAAGAAGACCTGAACCGAATGCTTTCGTTCTTCCATGGAAGATTTTTCAATAATTTAATGTTTAAAATATTTGAAATATTTCATGCAAGAAACAAAATGCTGAAAAAATTGTTTTAATATTTTCAAACTTACAAATAAATATATGATTACAACCATTAACTGTGATTAAATATGATGTTTGTTGTAGGATTTACTGCTTCATTTTAATTTGTATTTTACAATTTTTAAAAAAATCTTGACTTTGATGTCACTGTTTTTAAGTTTTTGAAAAACTTTTTAAAACCTTTTTTAAAAACCTTTTTAGCAGCTAGTTAGCAGTTAGCTTCAGCAGTTAGCTTTTATCCTGCAGCCAAAGTCGGATCTTTGTTTTGTTCTTGAATCCAACATGCGGAATGAAGAGAGGCGTGTTTGCGTGTTGGCGTGACGTGTGGTTGGTTTCCGAGCGTCTCTATAAATACGGACGGGGGCGCTGCGGTCCTCATTAATGTGGCTCCTTCCTGTTCCTCCGCGCTGGAACTGGGACTGGAACTGGGACTGGAACACGCTCCGTGTTCCTCTCCGGTCGGCTCGCGTTACAACAGGAAGACTTTTAGGAAAATGAGACGTTTACAGAGGGTAAAGAGAGACACATGTGAGCGTGTTGAAGCGCTCGCTGCTAATTAAAACCAGCTCTGGAAACCAGTTTCCAGGCTGAAACCTGCCCCAGTGGGATCCCAGTATGACCCCCCATACCTGGGAGAGTTCAGACGGCTTGGTTCCGTTCTGGTTCTGGTTCTGGTTCCACCACAAACAGGCGTCTAAACGTCCCCCGGCTAGCACCGAGCTAAATGTGTTCCCCATTGGCTCATGATCAGTGGGCGGCGGCTTCTGGAAACAATAACCGAGAGCCGTAAACAGAACCAGTAAAGTCATTGAGCGTGAAACCAAAACAAAGAGCTGAAAGACACTAAAGCCGAGCGCAGCTGTGGGCGGGGCGGCGGGGCGGCGGGGCGGCGGCGCGGCGGCGGCGGCTCGGTTCTGTTAGCGCCGATCTGTTATTAATGTTCCACAGCTGTCGGTGTGTGTGTGTGTGTGTGTGTCGTAAGCCCCTCCCACAACGAGTGTGTTCCATTTACACCAAGACAAACAAAAGGCGGAGTCAGGACTGACCGCAGCAGGTGGCGCCGACAAACGAAAGGGGGGGGGGCAAAAACGGAGGGAAAACTTCAAAAGGACGACATGATGGAGCGAGCCCGAGGGAGAGGCAATCAAACACCCCTCACACACTCCTACACACACCTGAACACACACCTGAACACACACCTGAACACACACCTGAACACACACCTGAACACACACCGAGCCCACATGCCACTCATTTGTCAAGGGGGGGGGGGGGTGGGGGAGGGTCAAACGCCTGGAGATGAATAACTCGCCGCTATTCACAGGGGGATTCTGGGGATTTTTCCTCCCTTGTCCCGTTTATCGGACACCATCTACACCCCTGGGGGGGGTCAAAAAGAAGCAGCACCCCCAACCAATCAGAGCTCAGCATCCTGGTAACATAACGTCATTTATTTTATGCTAATGTTAATGTACTGTTTAGCGCCGCAGCCGCGTTATCTGTAAGTCAGTGGAAAATCTTTGTTCTTGCACACACACACACACACACACACACACACACACACACACACACACACACACACACACACACACACACACACACACACACACACACACACACACACACACACACACAGTCATGTGACACCGTGTCCATCCATCTTTCTCATCTTTTGAAGTTCACACCTCCTGTCTGTACAGTAGAGAATCATTTACAGGTGTGTGTGTGTGTGTGTGTGTGTGTGTGTGTGTGTGTGTGTGTGTGTGTGTGTGTGTGTGTGTGTGTGTGTGTGTGTGTGTGTGTGTGTGTGTGGTCATGGCGATAGGATGGCAGTGAGTCAGATCCAAAGCATTTGTTCAGTTATTAAACACAATGCTTGTTAGCCTGGTTGCTAAACCTCTAGAGCGGGGCCACAAACCTACGGCCCCAGGGCCGGCTCCGGCCCTCAGGTTGTATGTTTGTGGCCCCGCTCTAGCACATACCCTTTAACCAGTTATCTGAAGACGAGTTAGTTTTGTTAGCATTTCGATAACAAACTGGAAAGTGTTTTCAAGTTTATTCTTCTATAGCCCAGATCCACAAACAATGTCTCAAAGGGCTTTACAATCTGCACATGGACGATATCCCTCTGACCTTTGTGTCCTGTAGCAGTACGACCCCCACATCGGATAAGGAACAACTCCCCCCAAGACCCTTTAACAGGGGAAAAATGGATGGGAGAGACCTCAGGAAGACTAGAGGAGGGACCCCTCTTCCAGGAGTGGACAGACGAAGCAATAGATACCGCATGTACAGATTAACAACACAATAATAATAACAGTAACAATAACAGTAACAATAAATGTATAACAAAGGCATGCCGATCCATCCAGTAGAGCGAGTCACCACCAGCCGATGAAGCACACAGAGGTCACCGATCAGAGGATCCACCACTCTGAGGACAGACCAGACAGTGCCTAAGTCATTCAGCTCAAAGGGGGTAATCATACACGAACAGAACCCCAAAACCACAGCAGAACCAAATGAGGCAGAACCAGCACTCCCCTAGTGGATGGTGAAACAGGACCACTGTACAGCTTGTGCTATCGCCAGCCATGAAAGCAGACAGAGGTAGCCGATTGCCGATGATCCACCACACAGAGGCCTGTGAGAGAGAACAGCAGAAGAAGGGAGAGAGACAGAGAGAACAGGGGGAGAGTGGTGCTAGAGGGACCAGAATAGCAGAGAATTAATGGGAGGCAGGGGCCTAACTAAGAAATCCTACGACTCGTCGGCAGGACTAGGCTAAACCTAAACATTGAGACCGCCACCCCCGATATTACTTATATGTTAGGTCGAACAGATATGTTTTGAGTCTAGATTTAAAGACATTTACAGATTCAGACTGTCTAATATTTATAGGGAGGTTATTCCACAAGAAAGGGGCACGATAGGAGAAGGCCCTCTGGCCAGCTGACTTCTTTTTAAATCTAGGAACACACAAGAGACCAGTATTCTGAGAGCGGAGAACCCTAGTCGGCGTATAAGGTTTAACAAGATCAGACAGATAGGTTGGAGCAAGCCCATTAAGGCTTTTGTATGTTAGTAAGAGTACCTTAAAATCGGATCTAACATGAATCGGGAGCCAGTGTAATGCAGCCAAAACTGGGGTGATATGGTCAAATTTCCTAGTTTTAGTTAATATTCTTGCTGCTGTGTTCTGAACCATCTGAAGGCCCCTAGTTCTAGACCGAGGCAACCCTGATAACAGAACATTACAATAGTCAACTAGTTTAGCAGGGAGAGGGTCTAAGAGGCATGTAGTAGGTTTAGAGGTTGAGACCAACTTCGATAATTCTACCAGAGAGACATTCTCAAAGTGTGTTAAAGAGAGAAGTTGGGTTTTAACACCCAGAGAAGGAACCACATCAAATTTTGATCCAGGTGAAGCTGAAGAAGTAATTTTATGTCTAATGTTATCAATTTTACATCAGAAGAAATCTTGGAAATCATCAGCCGCCAATAACAAGCTGCTTGTCGTTGACTGTTTCTGGGTCAATCTGGCTACAGTATTAAACAGAAATCGAGGGTTGTGTTTATTTTTACTTATTAATCTGGAGAAATAGGCAGCTTTAGCGGTCAACAGAGCACGTTTGTAATTTAAGACACATTCGTGCCAAGAGATGTAGCATGATTTAGATTTAGATTTACGCCACCTGCGCTCTAAACTCCTACAGGCCCGTCTGAGAGCGCGTGTCTCCTCGTTAAACCATGGTGTAGACCTGCGCACCCCTATGGTTTTAGTTTTTAGAGGTGCAACTGAGTCCAACAGACTAGAAAGAGCTGAGTTTAGATCACTAGTGTAATTTTCGATTGATCCTGTTGCTACAGTAAAAGGAGTCAATACCTCAGGTAGAAGCTCACTAAGTTTAGATACCGTTGACAAGCCGATATGGCGAGTAGTGACTAAATCAGGAGTAATGCTATTTTGACAAGTAACGGCTGCTTTAAAAGTAATAAGAAAATGGTCAGATATCACTGACGTAAGAGGAGAGACAGTCACAGCAGTAACATTTATACCACGCGATAGAATCAGATCTAGGGTATTACCACTGGAATGAGTTGCTTCATGAACCCACTGAGTGAAACCTAACATGTCCAGGAGGGTTAGGAAAGCTTTACACAACGGATCACTAGGGTTATTTAAATGAATGTTAAAATCACCTGTCACCATAACCTCGTCAGATTGAGTAATTAGATCCGAAAGGAATTCACCAAATTCTTCTAAGAATAAAGAATAGGGACCAGGCGGTCTATAGACTACTACAAGATAAAGCCTGCTGTTTACAGCTGTAGGCGATGGTTTTAGAACAAGAGCCTCAAAAGATGTAAAATGAATATCTAGATTAGAAGTCAGGTTCAGAATAGATTTGTAGACTAAAGCAACACCTCCACCCTGTTTATCAGCCCTTGCGGCATGAGCATATGTAAAATCAGGTGGTGAAGCTTCATTTAACGGTAAGAAGACATTTGGTTTTAGCCATGTTTCACATAAAGCAATCATATCCAGGCCATGCTGAAGAATTAAATCGTTCACAAGCAAGGCCTTCGATGACATTGATCTAATATTTAAAAGGCCAAATTGAAATGTGGTAGTGTCACTAACATGATTGTTAGATGGTTTAACAGCTGAGGATGTATTAATCTTAATCAGATGCCGCGTCTCAATAAATCTGGGAGGTAAAGACCTATAAACACGATGTGATACAATAACTGGGATGCTTTCAGGTATAGAGTCTTGGATAACCTGATCAGGTGCTTCACTGAAGAATATATTGTCACTGGTGATAGCAGCAGAAGTGAGATTCTCGTGCTTAATGTACATGTTTAAGTCCCGGGTCCTTTTATTAAAAATCTGAGGGAAGGAGACAGTCTCAGTGTTACTAACTATTCCATCAGTCTGATGGTTTCCTAGTCTAGACTCCACAACCGCACCAACAACTACCCTAGCAGGTTCTCTAATCACCTGCAGCCCGAGCGCTGTATGGCTAGTGTTAAACACGCTGTAAGGTCCTGTCTATATTCCTGGACAAAAGAGCTGCCCCTGCCCCAGCAGGAGGCAGGCCGTCAGCTCTCAGCAGCTCGGGGCGGCCCCAGAAGGAAGGCCAGTTATCTACGAAGCCTAAACCCTGTTCCCTACAGTAGCGCCAGCCAGCGGTTCAGAGCTGTTAACCTACTATAAGTCTCATCACCCCCTCACAGGTGAGAGGCCAGAGACTATTACTGGTTTTCCATGTTTGTTATCTCATTGTAGCTCATTAGCATGCTAGCATTTGCTAGCTTGCTAATGAGCTACAATGAGATGTGATCAGAGGACTGGTCGGATTTGTTCACCATGACAACAACAAGCTGGACATGTTTTCCATGTTCCTTATCTCAATTTAGCTCATTAGCATGCTAGCTTGCTAATACATGCTACACAGATCAAACCAAAGTCCTCCTTATCTTCACCATCACACCCGTGTTCCAGGTGCGGATCACGTATGAAACCTGCGCCGCTGGAACATACCTGAGGAGCCAGCAGCCAATCAGCTGCGGCGCTCCAGACCAACTTCAGTTGACTCCGCCCCCTCAGGAAACCGTTTGACGCCGTTTCAGCTCAAATCAAATATTGACTCGACCTCAGCGACGGCTGCGGTACCGGCGGGACCAGACGCTGACCTCACCCCACAAACACCACACCTGTGTGTGAGGTACCTGGGGGGGGGCTGGAACAGGAGGTGAGTCCACCCGCTTCACACCCAGGTGGAGCCGACCAATCCAGCGCCGTCAGATCTGGTGCGAGCTGTCGGGCCCGGGGGCGGAGCTACCCCTAGAGTTAGGAGGGGGGGTTAGAGTTAACTGTCCCAGTTCTGGGGAGGTTTGTTGGGTTTTGGCACCACCATGTGGCGACTGAGCCTGTGGTGGAACCAAACCCCGCCCCCCCGACCCCAGACGCAGGAGGTCATGTGAGGTCACCGTGTGTTTACGTCTGCCAAGGAGCACGAGCGATCTGATTGGCTTGTTTCATCTGGGCAGGGGTATGTGAATCTTGGTGTGGGGGGTACGGGGGGTATGGGGGGGGGTTATGGGGGAGTATGGGGTGGTTTGGAGGGTATGGGGGGGTTGGCACGCAGCAGGAAGAGTCCATTAGGTTTGGAGTGGATCCAGATCAGGAACTGATTTCACTGACTTGAACCCTGAAGACGCTTCCAGGTCGTTTTGATGCTGACTAAACTTCCCGGGTTGCCATGACAACAGTGGAAGTGCTAATTGTGGAGCTAACGAGGACGCTAACGAGGTGATTGTGTGTGTTTACCTGAAACAGAGTGTGTTGCTCCAGTGTGTGACAGGATGACGTTCACACGTCATTCTGGTGTGAAAGGTGTCAGGATGGCGAACAGCGCCCCCCAGTGGCTCCTGGAGGAACTCCACCTCATTCATCACCTCTGCTCTTAGCTGGATCCAGACCTTTGAAACTCCACACAGGAACTGGGGTCGCTGCCCTCTCTGCAAACGCATCAGGTTCCAGACGTCTCTTACCACTTCCTGTTTCTGCTGCTCACTTCCTGTGTTACTTCCTGTCTGTCTCGTCTTTCCTTCCTCATCGTTCCATCATTGCTGGTTTCTGGCTCCTCCTCCTGAACTCTTTCCCTTCACCTTCACGTCTGATTATTTTCACCTGGTGACGCTCGGCTCCGCCCACCTGCGTTTTGATTGGTCAGTGTTTATTGGTTCTCTGTGACCAAACTTTATGAACTTTGATATTTGGGATTTAATTTAATTCATGTAAACTGTTGGAAACTGTTGGAAAGAAATATGAACATAAACTTGATATACAATGTATATGAATGTACATATAAAGCTAATGACATTATTTCCCAATAATTTCCCAATAATTACATTATTGTGAAAATAATCCTCATGAAGACCAGAGAACTAAAGTTTGAAGGTATTTTATTTAACCTTTGTGTTCTGCTTGTTCTTCCTGATGCAGTGAGGTTCATAAAGGGTAAATGGATCTCATCTCCACCGGGATGCTAAATTAAATTGCGTTGAATTACCCAGAATTCAGGTTTAACTTCAATGTGTTGGAGTCGAGTGTTTGAATTTAACCCTTTAAAACCTGAAAGGTGAAATAACTGCCAAAAAAATACATTTTTTGGAAAATAATATCTAGTGGAACCTTCCCCCTTCAAACGGCCATCTTCTCGTGGTGGGGGTGTTGGAGGGCCTGAATGATCCTACAGGAGCTTTGTTGTTGTGGGCTTCATGCTCCTGATAGGGTCTCCCATGGCAAACAGGTCCTAGAGGATGAGACACCCCTGTGAAGAGAAAAAAAATTGTGATGTCGCCTGGTACCGCGACCGGGGCCCCTCCCTGGAACCAGGCCTGGAGCTGGGGCTTGTCAGGATGACGTGGGTCTGACCCAGGATCAGGCTCCACACCCTCATTCGAGGGTGTTTGGAGTTTGCCCAACCAGTCCAACCAGTCCACGTGTGTTTCATGGATCTGGAGAAGGCTTTCGATCGTGTCCCTCGTGGTTTCTTGTGGGGAGTGCTTTGGGAGTCTGGGGTCCGGGGCCCTTTGCTGAGGGCGGTCCAGTCCCTGTATGACCGAAGCCAGAGCTTGGTTCACATCACCAGCAGTAAGTCACACCTGTTCCAGGTGCATGCTGGACTCCAGCAGGGCTGTCCTCTATCTCCGGTTCTGTTCATGATCTTTATGGACAGAATTTCTAGGCACAGCCAGGATCCGGAGGGGGGGCCCGGTTTGGGGACCAAAGGATTCCTTCTCTGCTTTTTGCAGACGATGTTGTCCTGCTGGCCTCATCAAACCTGGACCTCCAGCTGAACTGGGACGGTTTGGAGCTGAGTGTGACGCCAGTGGGATGAGGATCAGCACCTCTAGATCTGAAGCTGTGATCTGAAGGTGGTCTGTCCCCTCCAGGTTGGTGGGGAGTTCCAGTATGTTGGAGTCCTGTCCACGAGTGAAGGAAGGAGGATGATTCATTTGAATTTAAAGGCACAAGACTGCCGACCTACAAAGATGACATTCACACCAACCAACGATCTGAGCTTTGAGCCACCAACCTGTGAAGTGGACGACTGCTCTATTGAGACACCTCCACTGAGGTCTTCACAATCTCTCAGTTTTTCTACCCTCCTGATCAAACACGGGTTTGTCTGTAATGTTTTTTGGCCCACACCAGGCGGGTGACCAAAATGTCCTTCTTGTCTCGGATCCTCCTGTCCCAGCAGTACTCGGGGGAGAGGACCCGGGTGGGTTTGTGAAGCCAGTAGTACTTGTTCAGATGACTCTCATCGTGCCACACCGCCTCCACCTTGTTCTTCTTGTCCTCCATGATGCCTGCCAAGCAGGCTTCTGTCAGATTCTTCATGTTTTCCCACGAGCCTCCAAAAAGGGCAGCGTGGTAGTAGAAATCTCCGGTTTCTAAGAAAGCCTGTGACGTGGGTCTCCTTTCATAGGTGAACCGCTTCTGTGGAACTTTGTAAAAGTAGGCTTGAAGTAAAGCCACAGAATCACCCAGAGCCAAATGTTCAACACTGGTCTAGTTTCTCTTGTCCTCTATGTGTGTCTAGATGTTTTCACAGACAAGAGAAACATGGAGCCAAATCTGTTCTGGTATCATCAGACTGACAGGATTAACCCCCGAAGCCCAGCCTTCACCACCAATGAGGTCCCATCACCCTGAACGTTCACCCAAACTTCAGCAAAACATCTCCTCAGATTTAAAACTTCATCCCCAACTGGACCAGACTCTAGGACAGCAGCTGGACATTTGAGCTGTGAGCAGTAACAAGGGCCGGTGGTCGCTACTCTCCTTCAAACATCTCTAAATTGGTTATATTCTAAATGCAGACAATTTTAGGTGAAGACATTTCCTTGGAGCCTGACCCCTCAGAACTAAACCTGCTCCAACCACATCCCAACATCCATGACTAGATGCTGGCCCCGGAGACACTGAGTCCAAACCCTGTCCAGGTGGAACACGAGGGAAACTTTCAGGACGTGTCATCATCCAGATGATGTCCTCCTCGAGGTTCAATCTTCATGTCTAACCGGCTGTAGTGGAGGCATCTAAAGTCTTCTATGTTTGACTCCAAAACCATCGTCATGGGTGGTTGAAGTCATTGACGACTGTGTTCACCAGAGACCTTAAAGGTCAATCTAATCTGATCTATGTTGTGTTTACACTGCAATTATTTGTTCCTCAGAAACTTTCCTTGTAAACTTTCTTCTGACGATGCAGCTAAAACCAAACGGTGTGACGTCTCACCCAAAGTCAAGCGTGTGGTCTAAATTGACGTAGAGCCTCACGTCCTTCTGATTGGTCCTCAGCAGTTTGCCCTCAATCCACAATCTGGTTGTAAAGAGAAGAAGAGAAGAATGAACACCATGACGATGGAGACAAAGCCACGTATGTCCTTAGAAACTTTGTGTATGTCAGAAATAGTAAGAAGTTTGTCACTGACTTTAAATATAACGTAACAATGATGGAGATGGCCACAGTGAAGCAGAAGATTCCAAGAGTCGCCCTCCTGAAGCTGGAATATTAAAAAGCAGAGAACATTCAGTCAACATTCTCCGTTTGGTTCTGATGGGTTCTGAGTGGCATTGCTAACAGGAAGTCAACCAGAGGGGTGTTGGTTCACTTCCTGCCGAGGTGCCCTTGGGCACCAAACCCACAATAACTTAAATCTGCAGTCAGCAACAACACAACCAGGTTCAGACTGAACACATTCAGGAAAATGATGAAGATGAGAAACAGGATACCTTATATCTGGTTCAGGACCTGGTTCTGGATCTGGTTCAGGGTCTGGTTCAGGATCTGGTTCAGGATCTGATTCAGGATCTGGTTCAGGGTCTGGTTTGGGATCTGGTTCAGGACCTGGTTCAGGACCTGGTTCAGGATCTGATTCAGGATCTGGTTCAGGGTCTGGTTCAGGATCTGGTTCAGGATCTGATTCAGGATCTGGTTCAGGGTCTGGTTTGGGATCTGGTTCAGGACCTGGTTCAGGACCTGGTTCAGGATCTGATTCAGGATCTGGTTCAGGGTCTGGTTCAGGATCTGGTTCAGGACCTGGTTCTGGATCTGGTTCAGGGTCTGGTTCAGGATCTGGTTCAGGATCTGATTCAGGATCTGGTTCAGGGTCTGGTTCAGGATCTGGTTCAGGTTAGGGGATCTGGTGCAGCTGGATGCAGCGCAGCAGCCAACAGCGACCAGCAGGAAGAGTCATCAGCTCCTGACTGCCTCTGTTTTTGAAAGGTCCACCTGGAGTGGGCGTGGCCTGTGGGGCCTGTTTATCACTCCCACCTGAGGTCCTGCATCAACAAGCATCAGATTGAGACTCACATTAAAAATAAAAAAAGATAGTGTATATTTACCCATCATCCCACAGGCAGTCTGCAGGACTCCACCAGGAAGAACAGCCAAGTTTCTGACAGGGGGCCGAACTCATTTCACTGATATCACGTCCAAACTGTCGGCAAAAAAAGGTTGATCAAGATACCTGAAGATACCCGACGCCAACCGGACGGGCGAAACAGATCCAGGAAGGACACCGGGTCTGGATTCAAGGCAGTGATGGAGATACGTAAAATGTTACCCAAGTGGGTGTCACTCACGCTCGACTTCAACTGGTTCTTGTTGAAGTTCATGACCACAAATCTGAAGCCATAGAGGAGCATCATCTGGGTCCACGGAGAAGGAGACCCAAGCAGCGTCCCCTTTTCAATACCTCCAAAGTCCTGAACGTGTTTCTGAAGTCCACAGAGTCGTGGTAGCTGCTGCATGACTCCTCTCTTCCACCTCATTGTTGTCCTCCTGTCTTGAACCAAAAAAAGCCCGTTCTGCCGGCCATACAGAATCGGACAGTTCTTTCATTGGTTGTTTCACACAAAATATGTTTCACTCTGTCTTTGAGAGAG
>NC_090776.1:685663-780663 GCF_040054535.1 Antennarius striatus | reverse complement strand
AGAGCGTTCTTTCTCCTGTTTTCCTGCTCCAACTCCCTCTAAAATGACATGAAACAGGAGTTGACGAGATAACGGATTCTCTAGTAACGGAGAAGTCAAGCAGCTGTGGACAGATAGACGGGACGGGCCGACGCCTTGTTGCCTTGGAACAGAGATGTGATCATCGCCAGCATCAAAATCAATCCACACACATGTACAGGCTGTACCCAGGAGAGACCACCGAGCACAACGCTGATACTGAGACAGTGGGGCAACAGGTGATTGCCCAACTCAGAGATCTGGAGGTAATCTTGGATCCGGATTATTGGATTAAAACAATCAATATAAAGACCGCAGAAAAGTTTAAACAGCATCTGCTCTGTTTGTTCTTCCTGATGCTCTGCCCAGGAAATCCTGACGGACAAGTGTGACCTTATCTCCACTGAGCTGCTAAATGACATCGACCATGATAAGGACAGTGGACAGTGATAAGGACAGTGGACTGCGGTCCACTGTCCTTATCACTGTCCACTGTCCGTGTTTTGACATCAAGACAGCTTTTACTGAAATATAATTTCCATTGTTGGAGTCAAGTGTTTGTTCAAGATAAGTTCAGACTGTTGACCTCCCAAAGCTCACACTCACACCAACTACATGGTCCAGACTCTAGGGTTTGAGCCACCAACCTCCTGTTAATGGATTAAGTGGATGACTGCTCTACCATCGAGATTTACCTGAGACAGGTAAAAGGCCAATGATATCAGAAGAAGACTTCCTCTCCTGTCCAGAGGAAGCCAAGGTCCTACCAGTCCTTGACAGTTTTTCTACCCTCCTGATCAAACACGGGTTTGTCTGTAATGTTTTTTGACCCAGACCAGGCGGGTGACCCAGATGTTGATGTCATAAAGCCTCCTGTCCCAGCAGTACTCGGGGGAGAGGACCCGGGTGGGTTTGTGAAGCCAGTAGTACTTGTTCAGATGACTCTCATCGTGCCACACCGCCTCCACCTTGTTCTTCTTGTCCTCCATGATGCCTGCCAAGCAGGCTTCTGTCAGATTCTTCATGTTTTCCCACGAGCCTCCAAAAAGGGCAGCGTGGTAGTAGAAATCTCCGGTTTCTAAGAAAGCCTGTGACGTGGGTCTCCTTTCATAGGTGAACCGGTGCTGCGGTAGTGTGTAAAAATGGGCATGAAGTAAAGCCACAGAATCACCCAGAGCCTCGGAACCAAACCTTCCAGTGAAGACCTGATCGACGTCGAAGCAGAAGACGTAGTTACAGTGGTGACGGATGTCCGACTCGATGAATTCTGCTAATGTTTTCATGCGCATCATGGAGACGTCCTGCCATCGGGGGTGTTTCTCCACCTGGAGAACCTTCATGCTTCGCCAAGGACCAAGCTCCATCTTTGGTACTTTTTCTGGGTAGTCCGTGAACACGTAATACGTCACTGATAGACCCAACATAAAGTGCTTCTCAGCAGAGGTCAGGAAGTTGTGGAGGTAGAATTCCAGATACCTTTGGGAGGAGACAGAGAAAATAGACAGGAAGTGTTCAAACACGTGTGTGAATGTCTCTGGAGGCATGAGAGAAGAGTCAGGAGAAAGACTTCACAACCGTCAGAACCTCAGGGGGACAAGACGAGGTTCCTACTGTTGGTTTTTACTGCAGATATCAACACGATCACCGTGTTTGATGGTTCTGAGAGCAGCTGCTTCCAATCACACCTTCGATTCAGTCCAAACTGGTTACTGACGGCCCTCAAATCCCCAATGAGTTGATTACGATGTTCCTCAATAGATCGGTATTCGGCCATCAGTTAACAGACATTCATACCCGTGTCCAGGTTGTGAGGACTGTCTTACCTACTGGTCTATGTGATGTTTGAGCCCCTTCCCCCCTAAAAAACCCTCTCTGCCTCCCCAGTGGTGGACGTGTGGGTGTTCCTCAGTCTGGTGTAGATGGACAAGGAGCAAACAAACCAACCTGCCCACAGCGAACACGGCGAGGGCCACGGACGAATTGGCTTCAAAGTGAGTTTGGTCGTGAAGGTCAGGGTCGAACATTCCCTCCCAGATGATGGGAGCATCCCAGGAAGTGTGTGTTGGAACATCCTGTCGGGCCCTGAAAGGACAGGTGATAATGAGAAGACATCAGATTTCCTTTTGCTTGTCTGTTAAACAAAACAGACAAAAGACAGACTTATCAAACCTGTTATCATTTTATCTCGACTCATCGTCGTACCTTTACCTCCTCTGTAAACCCGTCACACGAAAGGTGCACAAAAACAGTCCCAGTTTCAAGGAAAGTTTAAACAAAATACAGCAAAATTTTACTTTGGTGTGGGATATGTACAGATTTAAAACTTCATCTCCAATTGGATGAGACTTACTGGGCAACACCAAGACATCACCAAAGTTTACTCGCTTGTCTTGGGCAATTAATCTTTGCTGAATATCTGTCCAATGAGAATGTACTCCTACCAGAACCCAACAATCTGGACCAAAACAGAACCAAATAAAGACACAACATCGTGACTTCAGTCCCAATCGGACTCTCAGCACCAAAGCCTGAAGCTGACAAACGAGATGCTGAAAATCTCTCGCTCCTCCTTTGTGCTGGAGACCCACTTGAAGCTTTGAGTCAACAGGAGGAACGCCGAAGCAAACATCCTCCAGGTGGGACAAAAGTCCGACATCCTGTTCAGGTGTTAACATTCACACCTTTGAACAAAGAACTACACAACGTGTGTGTTCCCTTCTGTTGTACTCATCATCACCGTCCTGCCTGGTGCTGAGTTCATCCAATCCTGAGGAGGCGTGGCCTCAGTACGATTTGTGACCCAACCCAGTACAAGATACCAAACTGTTCCACAGTTCTACCAACTGTAGAACTGTGGAAGAACCCTACTGAACAGTAAAAGATGAGTGT
Organism: Antennarius striatus; assembly: GCF_040054535.1. Classification (NCBI taxonomy): domain Eukaryota; kingdom Metazoa; phylum Chordata; class Actinopteri; order Lophiiformes; family Antennariidae; genus Antennarius; species Antennarius striatus. The sequence continues at coordinate 777,756 of NC_090776.1, read as the reverse complement.
GTGTTCAGGTGTGTGTTGGGTTTGGGTTATTACGGATTAAATCAGGAGCGAGCAAACTACGGCCCGTGGGCCACATGCGGCCCGTTGGGGTTTGTAATCCGGCCCGCCAGACTTGCTTGAACTATATCAGTAGTTTCAGAAATAAAGACAGTTTTAAAACATTTTTCACAATAATTCTTGTGTATGTTTGCTTTCCTGTCGTTTAAAGGCCAAAACCTTTTATATGATGGTTTTTACGTGTCATTTGCATCAAAACAAGTAAACACTCCGTCCATCTGCTCCTCAGCTGGACCATCCCGTCTAAACTGTTCACATCTTCTGAAACAACACAGTTCCTTCTCCCAGGAAGCTGAACTTGTTGGTGTGTCAGCTAAAACCAAACGGTGTGACGTCTCACCCAAAGTTAAGCGTGTGGTCTAAATAGACGTAGAACCTCCCGTCCCTGTGATCGGTCCTCACAGGTGTGACCTCCATCGACGAGCTGCAATAAAAGAGAAGGACAGAAGAATGAACACCATGACGACGGAGACAAAGCAGGTACGTCTGGAGAAACTTTGCATGCGTGTCAGCAATGGCAAGAAGGTTGTAACTGACTTACAAATGAATGTTATACTGAGTAATGATGATAGTGACGGCCACAATAATGTAGAAGATCCCAAGAGTCGCCTTCAAGGAGCTGGAACGACTCAAGAAGCAGAGAACAATCAGATGAAGGGAACGTTTAGCTGGTGTTCTGATCTCAGCTGCTGTCCATTCTGTCCAGCCAAGCTGGACGAGGGAGACAGGCCTACCTCTGGGACACGCTAACACAGGGCTTTCTGAGTGGCAGTGCCAACAGGAAGTCAAACAAAGAGAGGGGTGTCGGTTCACTTCCTGTTTGATGTCAAGGTGCCCTTGAGCAGCGAACCCAAAAGCTGCTCCGAGGGTGACGCTACATGGCTGCCCAACACACACACACACACACACACACACACACACACACACACACCTGGGCAGGAAGTGTGTCAACCCGTGTAGAGAACACGGTACCATGGCTGCTTTGCTACCCGAGACTTCCTGTTAAAGATGGGATTTGATTGGCTCTGCTGCTGGTCACAGTTACTAATGGGGCCCTGATGAAGACTATCTCTATGCAGGACTAGACTAGACCTGACTTCTAGACCATCCTGTCACCCACACCTCTCAGTGATGAGGAGCTGTACCTGGCTACGTTAGCCTGATGCTAGCTGCTATCCTTTCTCCCCACTGGGGGTTCATAAAGATCTTAAATCTGAAGTCAGGAACGACACAACCAGGTTCAGACTGAACACATTCAGGGAAACAATGAAGGTGAGAGACAGGTACCTCATATCTGGTTCAGGATCTGGTCCAGGATCTGGTTCAGGATGCAGCACAGCAGCGATCAGCGACCAGCAGAAGAGTCTTCAGCTCCTGACGGCCTCCCAATTTAAAGGTCCACCTGGAGTGGGCGTGGCCTGTGGGCTGTTTATCACTCCCACCTGAGGCGTTAGTTGTAAGGAGATTAAAATAGGAGATCATGTGACCCGTGTCTGTGTCACCGTGTTTGAACTCTAGAAGACGACCTGGTCAGGATGGGGGCTGAATCCAGGAACTGGTCTGTTTGGTAAAAACACCAGACGGGATGTGAACCCATGATCAGGGTGACCTGATGGCCGACATGCAGTCACGTTGGACGGGTGTGTGTCAACTTATTGGTAATGAAAACCAAATAATGTGGTACCAGGACCTCCAGAACACACACACACACACACACACACACACACACACACACACACACACACACACACACACACACACACACACACACACACACACACACACACAGGTCTGAGAATAGAAGGCTGCTCTCAGGACGGTTTTGGTTCTGTTGTTTGTCCCATGTCTTCCATGCCGGTACCACCGGGGGGGTGTACCCTTACCCTGACCACTAACCCTCAGCCATGCCAACTGGGAAGGTCGACCTGATCCACCCAATTCTTTCTCTGAGAAGGTGAACTGGTTACAGGATCCTGGAGTGGTTCAGCAGGTGTCCAGGTCTGACGCACACACCAGGATGTCATCGACACACCGACTCACCCTGGTAGTGACTTTATTCACTAAACTTCATTTATATGTATTTAAAATGTTCAGATGTGATCACAGCCAACACAGTCTGGACGCTATCTGACCTCGTTGCCACTCACCCCCCACTATCTCACGCATCATCAACTCCACACTTATTCCAAAAATGTCTCCCCTGATGGAAGCCTAGCTGACGGGTCAAGTGTCAACAGAGACAAATACAGTGGTACCGGAAGAAATTGCGTAAGTAGAAGATTTCGTAAGTAGAGACGCGTTTTCCAGGCAAATGCCCTAATCTGTTCCAAGCCCACAAAAATTCCGACGTAAATGTTTTATAAAGCATAAAAATGCATCAAAACATGTAACACTTACAGTATTTTCCGCACTATAAGGCGCACTGGACTATAAGGCTCACCCTCAATAATTTGTTTGTTTCATAATTTATTTCATATATAAGGCGCACCGGATTATAAGGCGCACACAATAAAAAATAAAATTTATTTGATAAACTGCAGCGGCTGTAGTTGCGTAATCCGTCCACTAGATGGAGCCGCGCTGCTCAGACAGTCATGATTGCATTCAGGACTTCCTGACTACCTCTGAATGGCCCCTATTGTCATGTCAATAATCCATTCTGAGCCTCATCAAGGAAACCTGATCACTTGATCACTTTGTCATCTTAGAAAGAAGTCAACACGGCTTTTTTTTTTCAGCGATCATGTTTTTAACCAATATTAATATGAATATTAATCCATATATAAAACGCACCGGATTACAAGGCGCACTACGGGTTTATGAGAAAATTTTAGGCTTTTAGGTGCGCCTTATAGTGCGGAAAATATAAATAGATGAGAGTTGTGCATAACGTAAAAAACAAAGAATAAAGAATAATAATGATGGTCATTTACCTTTTAACTGCTGTCCTCATTGTTTTTTGCCCTCTTTGGTTCATGCCCTCTTGCCCCCCCATGAACAACAGAGTGAATTCCAGTCCTCCTTCTGAACTTCTCCAACCACCCACGCGACGCCTTAAACTCCTTAAACTTCCTTTAGTTTTAATAACGTGGTGATTGTAGATGCATTACGGCCATATTCTTTGGTGAGATCAACCAAACGCATCCCTTTTTCAGGCTTTTCTATCATCTCTTGATTTGTTTGTACGGACAAAAAAACTCTTTTCTTCGTCTTTTCTTTTCCTCTTTTCTCCGTCACTTTCTTGGGGTCCATAGTGAATACTCTACAAGTTAATATATTTATGTAAAACTATCAGAACACCTCAGGGGTCGAGGGCCTAATGACGAGGACGCTGCATAGACACCTATCTAGCTCCACACAGAGGTCCCTCTGAGCCAATGGGATGCCAGGATGATACTAGGTAACAGCCAATGGCAGAGCAGCTATGAGAATGTTGTGTTCAGGAACCTGTGGGAGCTGAGAGTATCAGCCGATACTGTGTTTTTACATTATGTAAGTCGAAATTTCTTTCGTAAATAGAGGTAATATTTTCCTGCTGAGAAATTTCGGAAGTAGAAAATTTCATAAGTAGAGACATTCGTAAGTAGAGGAACCACTGTATGTGAATGGAGGTGCTAGCTAGCTAGCATGGAGGTAACACAGAGAGCAAAGGTCATCCTGGTACACTGTCACCAGCAGTTGGATTAACTCCTCCGTCTCACCTCCGTGGTTCTGCAGAAACCTGAAGATCAGTGACCATCAGCCTCAACAGTCGTCGTAGATGATCCTGAACCCAGAACCGAGACCAGAACCTAGAACCCAGAACTGAGACCAGACAGCGAAGCCACTGTTAGCTTTGTCACTGCTCCACTGGGAAAGGGTAATTACACTTCCTGACCAGCAGGTGGCAGCAGCGCGCTGACATCTGCATGTGAGGTGACACAAACTGTCACAAATAGAGAATGCAGGGAGGGGTTACACACACACACACACACACACACACACACACACACACACACACACACACACACACACAAACAGTGTTTTCTCGCAGTGTGTCCAGCTGTTGTTGGTCACCTGATCCAGGCCACACCTACCAATATAAAATGAAGAAAAGACGAACTAACGACAGGTCAATCAGTTAATCAGTAATCTCTACTGGGTAATCAGTTTGTGGTGACGACACGTGTTGGAAGTAAAGCCTGTTTACTCCCTGTAAACGGAGCCCCACCAGTAGAGATGGTACTGGTGGGGCGAGCAGCAGCACTGGGTCGTCATGGCGACCAGGAGGTCGATAACACCTGAACACGTGGATGAACGTTGTGTCCACTGATGAGTCTACTGCTGCGGTGAACTTTTACTGTTTTTACATTGAGCACTAATGTGAACCTTGGCTAGCAGCTGGACGTGATTGGTCGGGATCAGTGTAAATCATGAATATTCTATTTTGTATCATCACTGATTGAAACACTGCAGGTAAAATAAGGAGAAGAATGATTGTGTGGAGCTTAAAACCTTGTTAGGACGCCACACTCAGGAGTGACGTCCTCTGAATATTACATGTTGCTTCATCCTCTTGTAGACAATTGCAAATAGAATTATGACTAAAAGAGAAAGTGGTTAATGGTTCTAAAAGGTTATAGAAATGTTGGAAATTAACTTCTGATCAACCCAAACCCTTATCCTAACTCTGACCCGAACCCAAACCCGAACTCTTATGCTACCCCGACCACTAAGCTTAACCCAAACCCTTATCCTAATCCTTATTCTAACCTGAACATTTATGCTAACCCAAACCCTTATCCTGAATGGAACCCTAACCCAAACCCTTATCCTGAATGGAACCCTAACCCAAACCCTTATCTTAATCCAAGCCTTTATCCTAAACCCAAACCATAATCTTAACCTGAACCCTGATCCAAACACGAACCTCTGCCACTGACACTATAAATACTTCGTGCTAAATGTCGTGGCGGTGAAAACTGTTTGTTTAAACCTCTGGTCTCGCTGCTGTTTTGGGCGGCGAGTCTCAATCTGATCCTTGTTGACGCAGGAAAGAAGACCTGTGTGTCTTGTGCAGTCCAAACAATGGTGAATAGATACGGATCACGTGACTTTTCATGAAGATCTTAGGTGGAAGTGATACACAACACTGACCCACACACGCCCCACAGGCCACGCCCACTCCAGGTGGACCTTTCAAATGGGACGAAAACAGAGGCGTCAGGAGCTGATGACTCTTCCTGCTGGTCGCTGTGCTGCATCCAGCTGCACCACATCCTGGACCAGATCCTGGACCAGGTCCTGAACCAGATATGAGGTACCTGTCTCTCACCTTCATTGTTTCCCTGAATGTGTTCAGTCTGAACCTGGTTGTGTCGTTCCTGACTTCAGATTTAAGATCTTTATGAACCCCCAGTTGGGATTGATAACTGTTCTCTAAACTGTCCTCCACTTCATGGGGGTTGGGGGTGCTCAAGGGCACCGTGACATCACTCAGGAGGTGAACCAACACCCTTCTGTTTGACTTCCTGGTGGAACTGCCACTCATAAAGCACTGTGCTAACATGTTAGCGTGTCTCAGAGGAAAGCCCGTCTCCCTCGTCCAGCTTGGCTGGACAGAATGGACAGAACCTCCTCCACTGAATGCTGAGATCATCAGAACACCAGCTGAAACGTTCCCTTCATCTGAATGTTCTCTGCTTTTTAATATTCCAGCTTCAGGAGGGCGACTCTTGGAATCTTCTGCTTCACTGTGGCCATCTCCATCATTGTTACGTTATATTTAAAGTCAGTGACAAACTTCTTACTATTTCTGACATACACAAAGTTTCTAAGGACATACGTGGCTTTGTCTCCATCGTCATGGTGTTCATTCTTCTCTTCTTCTCTTTACAACCAGATTGTGGATTGAGGGCAAACTGCTGAGGACCAATCAGAAGGACGTGAGGCTCTACGTCAATTTAGACCACACGCTTGACTTTGGGTGAGACGTCACACCGTTTGGTTTTAGCTGCATCGTCAGAAGAAAGTTTACAAGGAAAGTTCCTGAGGAACAATTAATTGCAGTGTAAACACAACATAGATCAGATTAGATTGACCTTTAAGGTCTCTGGTGAACACAGTCGTCAATGACTTCAACCACCCATGACGATGGTTTTGGAGTCAAACATAGAAGACTTTAGATGCCTCCACTACAGCCGGTTAGACATGAAGATTGAACCTCGAGGAGGACATCATCTGGATGATGACACGTCCTGAAAGTTTCCCTCGTGTTCCACCTGGACAGGGTTTGGACTCAGTGTCTCCGGGGCCAGCGTCTAGTCATGGATGTTGGGATGTGGTTGGAGCAGGTTTAGTTCTGAGGGGTCAGGCTCCAAGGAAATGTCTTCACCTAAAATTGTCTGCATTTAGAATATAACCAATTTAGAGATGTTTGAAGGAGAGTAGCGACCACCGGCCCTTGTTACTGCTCACAGCTCAAATGTCCAGCTGCTGTCCTAGAGTCTGGTCCAGTTGGGGATGAAGTTTTAAATCTGAGGGGATGTTTTGCTGAAGTTTGGGTGAACGTTCAGGGTGATGGGACCTCATTGGTGGTGAAGGCTGGGCTTCGGGGGTTAATCCTGTCAGTCTGATGATACCAGAACAGATTTGGCTCCATGTTTCTCTTGTCTGTGAAAACATCTAGACACACATAGAGGACAAGAGAAACTAGACCAGTGTTGAACATTTGCGTGTTTTCTTCTGTCCTTTCAGGGCCAGAAAAGATGTTCAAACACAAACCTACTGGCGAGCCCCCATCATCTGGGAGGGAATGTTTGACCCTGATCTCTACGACCAAACTCATATCCAAAGGCGTTCCTGTGTGGCCCTCGTCGTCTTCGCTCTGGGCAGGTTTGTTCTACGTTAAAGACAAATCACTGACTCTGTTTACACCTGTCTCTGGCTTTGGAAAAGGTCTTGATGGAAACCCTTCCTGTCTATTTTCTCTGTCTCCTCCCAAAGGTATCTGGAATTCTACCTCCACAACTTCCTGACCTCTGCTGAGAAGCACTTTATGTTGGGTCTATCAGTGACGTATTACGTGTTCACGGACTACCCAGAAAAAGTACCAAAGATGGAGCTTGGTCCTTGGCGAAGCATGAAGGTTCTCCAGGTGGAGAAACACCCCCGATGGCAGGACGTCTCCATGATGCGCATGAAAACATTAGCAGAATTCATCAAGTCGGACATCCGTCACCACTGTAACTACGTCTTCTGCTTCGACGTCGATCAGGTCTTCACTGGAAGGTTTGGTTCCGAGGCTCTGGGTGATTCTGTGGCTTTACTTCAAGCCTACTTTTACAAAGTTCCACAGAAGCGGTTCACCTATGAAAGGAGACCCACGTCACAGGCTTTCTTAGAAACCGGAGATTTCTACTACCACGCTGCCCTTTTTGGAGGCTCGTGGGAAAACATGAAGAATCTGACAGAAGCCTGCTTGGCAGGCATCATGGAGGACAAGAAGAACAAGGTGGAGGCGGTGTGGCACGATGAGAGTCATCTGAACAAGTACTACTGGCTTCACAAACCCACCCGGGTCCTCTCCCCCGAGTACTGCTGGGACAGGAGGATCCGAGACAAGAAGGACATTTTGGTCACCCGCCTGGTGTGGGCCAAAAAACATTACAGACAAACCCGTGTTTGATCAGGAGGGTAGAAAAACTAGATCTTGAAATGTCTTGTTTTCTATTAGTTAACTTGTTGGACCAGAATAATTTTAAACTCACCAACTCCTGTTTCTTTCATTTTAGCACCAGTTAGCATCACAGCTAAGCAAATGTTCGCCATTGACAGACTTGAATAGGTGAATCAATCAGAAACAATGTCTACCATCAGGTGTCTGTTTCACAAAGCAGGTTTAACAAACCCTGGGTAAAACCTGTGACTCTGGTTTGACTTACCCTGAATAAACTCAGGGTTTCTGGTTTCACAAAGGCTGTCCAGCTGTTAGTTTTAGTAGCCCAGGGTAAGTTCACCCGCAGTTTAGCAGATGTGACACAACTCTAAAAAGCCATCCTCAATGGGTTAGCATGACAACCGAGGAGAAGCACTCCGCGTACTTTACAGCACTCAAAGTTCACAGTTTAATCACAAAGACTTTGAAGGCATTTTCCAAAGACAGAGCAACATCGCTGAAGCTGCAAAGAAGAGGAAGATGGGAGGAAATTGGGCATATGCACGCTACAAAAACTGTTCACAAGAAGAGTTTTCATGCCAAAGCGTATACCTACATTATCTACGAAGTGAAATCAAGAGCTGACATGTAGCTCGTTTGCAAGATTTCCTTGATAGTAGCTAAAACTGCTTTAGTTCTGACGTCGATAGCTGTGGCATTGTGCTGCTGGTAACAGCTTTTAGGCATTCCAACTTTTATTTCCTCTTTTAGTCACGTGATACACACAGGAGTTGATAATTGATGAACGATAAAAGAAATTAACAAGTAATCAAAGAAAACAGAGGTGGTCTAACACACATCAAATATTAATTAGATCTTATTAATAGTTCTCTTCCCATTACTTGAATTCTGGTGGAAAACAGAACCAAATGTAGCCTCCACTGAAGTACGAACACATTGTCACGCTGTTTAACAGAGCATGGATGGACAGGAACAGAAGGATCCCTCAACACCCAGTGCACAGACTGACACAGTGCAAACACCAGAGTTTCATTCTATAGAATTCATATACAACTGTACGCTTTAATGTCTTCCTCATGTATCCCCAGAAATCTGTTAAAGAAGTTTATAGAATTTACTTTCCTAACAAATACAGAAAAGAGATAAAGAAATGTTTTACTTGCATCTCCTGATTAGGAGGGCAGATCTGGAAATAAAAATACCGGAGCACAAGCTAGAGGTGGGTGATGGTCACAGGTGAATCGTGTTGACTATTAGAATGTTAACTGTTGGAACTATACAAAAAAAAAGCTTTTTATTTCTAAGAAATAAAGATGACCAAATGAAACGTGTATTGTATGTTTGGGGCGGCAGTAGCTGAGTCCACTGCGTGTTCAGAAGTTCTGTTGGTCCTGGGTCAGTGTCATGGTCAGCAGCCTCGGTTACCATGGGTAACCATGGTACTCCAGCAAAAAGACATCAAAGTCTCTAAGCCATCAAAGTCTCCTGTGATGAATAGTGGATATTTAGAGTGGATGGACAAAGTGAATTATTGTTGACCTTTAGACTACTGACCACGTTACAGTCTGTTGCTCAGGTAAGACTCATCATACATGTGTGAGTCAGGAACCGACCCAGAACAGGTCAGGATTACTCCTTTGAGCCTGAGTTAAGTTACATCCCTTTGTGAAACCAGAAACCCTGGGTTTCTTCATTTCAGGGTTAACATATCCAGAGTTTAATTAAACCTGCTCCGTGAAACAGACCCCATGTTGATGTACCCACCAAGTTGTAAGAGTCTTGTATATACAGTATATATTCATTATAAAATAAATAACCACTTTATTTTTATTTTTTTTTTTGCCAACAGGTTATATATATATAGAGAGAGAGAGAGACAGAGAAAGTTATCCATTTAGTTCAAATATATTCAGTAATTTGTAAGTTTTTATTTCCATACACATATCCAAACCAATCCAATCTTTATTTGTTGAGCACTTTACACCAACCACATATGCATACGTAAACACACACACACACACACACACTATATATATATATATATATATATATATATATATATATATATATACACACACACTATATGTAAATATATGTATACGTATATATATATAACATCCATATATACATATGTGTATATACACAAATATATATATAATGTATAATTTGTGTAATTATATTAAATATATAATTTATGTGTATATATACATAAAGTCTTTTCTGCACTATAAGATACATTGGACTATAAGGCGCACCTTTAATGAATTGATTATTTTTATAATTTCATATATAAGGCACACTGGACTATAAGGCGCATTAAAATAAAAAAATTAAAATAGATTTAAAAAACTAGTGGCTGTAGTTGCGCTATCCGTCCACTAGATGGAGCATTCATGACTGAGTACCTTTAGTCAGCTGTGAACGACCCCTATTGTTATGTCAATAATCCATTCTGAGCCTCATCAAGGAAACCTGATCATTTGATCACTTTGCCACCTTAGAAAGAAGTCAACACGCATATTAACAAACCTGACATTAAAACTGGTTAAATTCATTACGAGTGCAGTCAGTGCCAACAGAGCGGATTATTTCCTGATCTGAAGTTCGAAGCAGATATTTAAGCTCCGACGTTCGTCTTCGTTTATTAATTAAATTTTTTTTCGATCGATCGGTAGTCCAGTCGGAGGTGAGCTGCAGCTATTTGCTGCTGTGTGTCCTCAACAATTTTTAACTAGTTTTTAATGTCAGGCTGATAATTTACTGTCAAACGTGACGCTGTTTTACTCCTAGAACTGACTTTAACGTCGGTGTCGTATATATACAGTATATATATACATTTATATATATGGTAATCCCTCGTTACTCACGGTTAATGCGTTCCAGGTCCACCCGTGAAAAATGAAATTCCGCACTATAGCAACAAACTATTTTATTCATTCATCTGCGCTTCATCCGCCGCAGCGGGTCACGGGGAGCTGGAGCCTAACGCAGCTGGCATAGGGCGTGAGGCGGGGGACACTCCGGACATGATGCCAGTGCACCGCAGAGCCACACACAAAGACGGACAACCACACACACACACACACACACACACACACACACACATACACACTCACTCCTAAGGGCAATTTGGGACCGGCCAATCAACCTGAAGCACACGTTTCTGGAGGTGAACCCGGAGAGAACCCAGTAATTTAAACGTTTCTGAACCCCCCCATACTGATATGAAACCACCTTCTATCTGTCTTACCTTTAACACGCTGTCAGACTGTTTAAAGCACTGGTGTATTAAAGTCTTCCTGTAATAAACTGAAGTCTGCTGCGCTCCGTGAGTCTCAGAACGTGGCGCACTTCGATGCTGTCAGCCAATAGCACGCGTGTATGCTATCACATGACTACCTACTAAAAATCGGCTTCAAACATCGTTAATGAAGCCGATTAACGATGTTTGATCAAAACCCACATCACGCTGTATCCAAGAATGTGTCAGGCCAATCACGGAGCATCAAAAAACCCTTCATCCATTCCTATGCAGAGGAAGAGGAAGGTGGACCCTCACCTTCTGCCCCTGGAGCTGCTGGTTCCAGCTGTCGGTCGTGTTTGGAATCTCCTAACCGCCACCGGGAGCTTCGACGCGTCGAACATCTTTGTCTTGACTTCCTGTTTGTTTCCTGTTTGGTTCTGAAGGATGAATCCACAGCTGCTGGCTGTTCTTCTGGCTTCTTCTCTGGTCACATGTCTCTCCTCACCTGTGTTCATCAGGTAGGTCCCCCTAGTGGCTAGCTGTTAGCGCTGGCTACAGTTAGGGTTAGGAGCTCGACGACGTGTGGAGACAAGCTAACGGTTGATGTGAAGCACATCTGGTCAAAACGGATGTCAGCTGACCCGTAGCCTGATTCGATGTGAGCTAACCCAGAAAGGAAGCTGCATGGTGTCTTAGCTGTTGCTAAGGAGGCTAACTAACAACAACGCTAGCATACAATCTAATTATCTGACTCACGTTTTCACATAATGTTGTTTCTGGTGTCACTCCGGTTTCCTCCTTCTACCAGACCGGATGCTGAGTCAGCGGTGATGCAGCTGATCTTTGACCCCGACGTCGGACACGTTAGCGTCATCGACGGTAAGACGTCTGTGGTTTTACTGGAGCCATTAGCCACACGTTAGCTGCTAAAGGCAAACAGCACAAAACAAACAGCGTTAAAACCCAATGACTGCCTCCATTGTTCCGATACTGTAGATTACGGCGAGAAGCCCCTCCCCCCTCCCCCTCCACCTGACCAGGACGACTACATCCTGTAAACCGACCTGTTGGGCGTGAGGACAACATCTAGACAAACATCAGCATCTCGGAAAAGTAAAACTGTGGTCTGAAGGAAACTGTTTTCTATGTCATTCTATATTTAAATTACCCCCCCCCCCCTCCAGGTGTTTGCCGTCCATTGTGATGACCTTGTTTTCTTGAATAGAGCAGCGGGTGTGAAATGAAATACCGACTAAAGACACCACATGCTTTATAAGAAGGACAGGAGCCACTGAGATGTGCATTAAAATGTTTAAATATAGAATTCACACCTAAAAAATGTCAAAATAAAGAGGAATCTCACAAACTACAGGTTGAATCAATCCAATATTTATAATTAGAGAATAAATTATTTATTTATATAGGACATATCTGTACACCCTTTGAATATCCTCCTTTATAGTCTCAGAAAACCCAATGGCTTCGCTCGTAGCCGCTGGCGGACAAACGGGGGTCCATTAGCCAACGGTCCACCAACTGTTATATGATGTGAAACTATTGGTTCAACTTTAACCATCAGGAAGCACACGTTCTGTGAGGAACCCATCGACGACCACATCCAGTTCATCTCACAGCAAATTCCAAAGGTCGACCACAGGAAGCGTCTACAGGCCCTCTGTCCATCAGTCTGTCCTATCAATGTCTGTCCTCTGGCCATCAAAGTTTGTCATCAACCAATCAAAAGCCGTCATCTATCGTTCAGTGACCACCATCAGGATGATGTCATCTTGATAGTGGTCACTCCTGAAAGACGTCCAGTCGTGTCGTCTCTGTCTCGTCTTCTATTGAGGGTCAAGGTGTGTCTGCTTCAACTCGTGGGTAACGACACAAAGGTTCTGCACGAGTGAAGGCGTGGTGAAGCACGGAAAGAAGACACGTTAAAGGTAGTGAGATCACAGAGGAAGGTCACAAGTGTGATGAAGAGAGGCGTGACTACTGAAGACATGAAGACGCCCCAGGTTGTCCTAGCTCCCTCAGCACCTGTACCTCCCCTGGTCAGGGCCACCTGTGCCTACTAGACCTGGAGCCAGATGTTTTCTCCTTCCTGGCATTTCAAATCTTAATGATCGACAATGTGGTGAATCAGAAGCTCTGCCCATCTCACATTGGACTGGGACATCAGGGCTCAGGGGTCCGTGGGGGTGGGGGTGGGGGTGGGGTTGTGTAGCAGATTCTAAAACCTTTGGAAGGAAACATTCACAACTGTAGACCCTCACCATTCAATCCCTGTTAACTACTACAGTCTACTGGTGGTTCTACTGGTGTCCACGTGGATCTAGATGTTCTCCTTTCATTGTCTGACATTGGGTCATTGGGTTACCCAACAACGTGTGAGGGCGCACTTCCTGTTGGGTGTCGAGGTTTGATCCCTGACTCTAGGGTTGGATGGTTACCCAATAGCGTGTGAGGGTGTACTTCCTGTTGAGTGTGGCCTTCCTGTCACCGTTCCTAAGGACTCCGTTGAGTAAAGATGTTTTTAAGTAAATTGAAACCTTACTATCGGACTCTAAATACTTTACGTTAGCGTAAACTGCTATTGAACTTTTGTCCAGTGTGATTAGAAGCTAATGCTATCCGGTATGGTTCTGGTGGGTTCAGTGCTTCGCTGAAACAATGCTAATGGCTAACTAGCGCTGCCACTACTGCGATGATGCAACATTTGTGCTTCTCCACAGACAGCCCGCGATCGCCGACTCGTCACGACACCATTTTGCATACTTCCTTTGCTCAAGTATTCCCGTCTCCGACTCGTCTTCCTGTCTTCTGGTGGCTCCGAGGGGACGCCACTGTCCCCGCCCCCCATGTTCTCACCAACGCATCAGTTAGGAGTTAATTTAAAACACGTATTTTCAGACAGGTCAGTCCTTCATGCAACATGATGCTATGATAAAAGTACTGTACAGGCTGTGGTGAGTGGGCGGGGCTACTCCAGGTAGATGTCTTCTGTAGGACATGAGACCTCCACGAACTCTCTGTAGTACAACTGGAAGGCCTTCCTGAAACACAAAGACGCGTCCTTCAGTCAGAATCCATTCACCCAATCCTCAGGTCAAGGTTAGCTTCTGCCTCGTTAGCAGCAGAAAGACGTGGACTATAGGGAGTTCACGCTGAAGAGGTCAACCACGTGGCAGGAAGTGACCCCTGTACCACCACAGGGGACGGCCTCGAGACATGAACAGGAAACAGGAGGGTGTCTGCACCACCAGCAGGGGGAGCACACGCCCAGTGTTCCCTGTACATGTCTGACACGGGTTAAATATGTTGATCTATCAGCACATTTAAATTAACATATAGGGATGTGGGGGCGGGGCCAGGGCGGTGGCTGCCCACAGACCTGATGGTATAAGAAGAGCACAAAAGGACCAGGTCAGTCTGACCCGGGTTTTGTCTATAGACCACAGACCATCTGGAACAGCCTATTGGATTATTGATACGTCATTAATGGATTATTGATACATCATTAATGGATTATTGATACATCATTAATGGATTATAGATAGCTAGATATATAGATACTTTATTAATCCCGGAGGAAATTGTACATATCCACTGCTCAGGCATTAAAAGAAACACTGACATCACAGGACAGACACTACATTAACAGACACATGCAGCACTAACAGGACTTATACTAAAAAAAAAAAAAAAAAATATAAACAGCATGAAATTAAAATATAAACAGTATAAAATTAAATTAAATCCATTCAACCCCGTGCTGACCTCCCCACCTCCCCCCCGCTCCTCCTGAGAGAGTCATTGTACCCCCTGATGGCACGGGGCACGAAGGAGGACCTCAGCCTCTCTGTGGAGGCGCTGTGTGACAGCAGTCTGCCGCTGAAGGTGCTTCTCTGCTGGGAGAAGGTGGTGTGTAGGGGGGGGCTGGTGTTGTTCATGATAGCCTTAACTTCAGACATGGTCCTGCTCTCCAGAAGCGTCTCCACAGAGTCCAGGCTCAGCCCGACCACTGAGCCCACTCTGCGGATGAGTCTGTTCAGACGGTCCATATCTCTTTTCCTGGCCCCCCCACCCCAACACACAATGGCGTATGACAGCACACTGGAGACTACGGACTGATAGAACATGAGAAGGAGCTCAGGACAGATGTTGAAGGAGGCCAGCCTCCTCAGGAAGTACATCCTGCTCTGCCCCTTCTTGTACACACAGTTGGAGTTGAGTGACCAGTCCAGTCTGCTGTCTAGCTGCAGTCCCAGGTACTGATAGTTTCCTACCACCCCCACCTCACTGCCATTGATGATCACCGGCTGTGGAGAGGGAGGTGCCCGCCGGAAATCCAGAACCATCTCCTTGGTCTTGGAGACGTTGAGCTGGAGCTGGTTCTGTTGGCACCACTCCACGAAGTCAGCCACCAATGCCCTGTACCCCCCCTCATACAGCCACCAATGCCCTGTACCCCCCCTCATCACCCTCCCGGATACATGCCACTATCGCGGTGTCATCGGAGTACTTCTGTATGTGGCATGTATCCAAGTTGTGCTTTAAGTCCGATGTGTAGAGGGTGAAGAGAATGGGGGAGAGAACGGTCCCCTGTGGCGCCCCCGTGCTGCTGGTCACCATAGAAGACAAACAGTCCCCCATACGGACGTACTGGGGTCTGTCCGTTAGGTAGTCCAAGATCCAGCTCACGAGGTAGGGGTCCACAGCCATGGAGGTCAGTTTATCCTGCAGGAGCCGGGGCTGGATGGTGTTGAAGGCGCTCGAAAAGTCAAAGAAGAGCACTCTGACGGCACAGCCCCCGGCGTCCAGGTAGGAGAGCACACGGTGGAGGAGGTACATGACAGCGTCGTCAACCCCAACCTTGGCCTGATAGGAGAACTGGAGAGGGTCCATAGCACCCTGCACCTGTGGACGCATGAGCTCCAGGACCAGTCGCTCTAGGGTCTTCATTACGTGGGAGGTAAGAGCGACCGGTCGGTGGTCGTTGAGCTCAGTAGGGCGTCCTTTCTTGGGTACAGGGACGATGCAGGAGGTCTTCCACAGTGACGGGACCCTCCCCAGCCGCAGACTGAGGTTGAACAATTGTTGCAGGGGGTCCCCTAGTTCCGAAGCACAGGCTCGGAGGAGTCTTGGGGAGACCTTATCTGGTCCAGTTGCCTTGTAGGGACGGAGCCTCCTCAGCGTTGTCATCACCAGGTCTGCAGTGATGATGGTCTCCGTCGTGGTGGGAGCAGGAGGTTGTGGCGAGGTTGGAAGTCCAGTGGTTGAGGTGGGGCCGTTGAGCTTCGCAGCTCCTGGAGTGGGCTCAGGAGAAGTGGCAGGGGTGGAAGGAGAGGAAGCACAGGAGGAGGGAGCATCAGTGGAGCGGTCTGTAGGGCCAGGAGAGGCCTGGGACGAGGAGCCGGGAGTGGTGGTGGAGCTGAACCGATTGAAAAAGCTGTTTAGTTCATTCACTCGTTCAATATTCCCCTCCACAGTGCTGCGCCCTTTCCCGTGTCCGGTGATGGTTCTCATCCCATTCCAGACCTCCCTCACTTGGTTGCGCCCCAGCTGCTTCTCCAGCTTCCTCCTGTACGCCTCCTTGGCCTCCCTCAGGCAGAGTCTCACTTCCTGCTGGGCCTTCCTCATCTCCTCCTCGTTCTTGCTCCTGAACGCCCGCTTCTTCCTGTTCAGGACAGCCTTGACTTCCTTGGTTACCCATGGTTTGTTGTTGGGGTAACACCTGATTCTCCGTGCTGGCCGATTTATCGCATTGTAGTGCTTATTTAGACGATCTTATTGTGTACACCTCCACGTGGGAGGAGCACATCCAGATCTTGGAACAGGTGTTCGCACGTCTTGCCAACGCATCCCTCACCATAAATTTAGCCAAATGTGAGTTCGGTAAGGCCACTGTCACCTACTTGGGGAGACAGGTAGGCCAGGGACAGGTGCGACCCGTAGAGGCTAAGATTTGTGCCATCTCCAAGTTTATTGTACCATCCACCAGGAGAGCCCTGCACCGCTTTCTGGGCATGGCTGGTTATTACCGCAGCTTCTGTCGAAATTTTTCCACCGTGGTGCGACCACTAACCAACCTCCTTAGCCCAAAAGTGAAATTTCTGTGGTCCCCAGAGTGTCAGAATGCTTTTGAAAGTATAAAATCACTTCTGTGCCACTCTCCCGTGCTCGCTGCGCCTGACCTCTCTCGACCCTTTGAACTAGAGGTTGATGCCAGTGGGGTGGGAGCCGGTGCTGTTCTGCTGCAGATGGTTGATGAGGGAGTAGATCACCCAATCTCGTATTTTTCACGAAAATTCAACAAGTACCAGGTCAACTACTCCACCATCGAGCAGGAAACCCTAGCTTTATTGTTGGCACTCCAGCACTTTGAAGTTTACCTCGGGTCCAGTCCTTTGCCTGTTACAGTTTCCACAGATCATAACCCTCTCACCTTTCTATCCCGCATGTATAATCACAACCAGCGTCTCATGCGGTGGGCACTGGTCGTTCAGGACTACAACCTGAACATTCAACATAAAAAGGGGTCTGAGAATGTGTTGGCTGATGCTCTGTCCAGACAGTAAGTATGGTGTTTGTATTTTGGGAGATCTGAACATTTTTGTAGTAAGTATGCTTTTAGTTTAGATGGGTAATTTGATATGTAACCCAGTGGGGGTTCCATTTTTAAGGGGGGGGAGTGTTACGGCCGTAGCTCATCCGTTTGTATTGTGTGTCCCTCTGCGGCCCTGCCTCTGAGCTGCTGGCCCTGCCCTGCTCTGCTCCCAGATGCTCCGCCCTCCGTCAGTGCCAGGTGTGGTGTCTCTGGGACTCCTGACTGCGCCCCGTCATCATGACATCTCCTGATTGGTGTGCTGTCTTCCTGCCTGACCCAAGCCCTGCCACATCACCTGGCAGGGACACTTTAAAAGCTCTGCAAGCCAGTTAGTCAGGGCGCCTGTCTGACTGTGGCAGCACGCCTTTGATGGCGTCAAATTGTGACCTTGTGACCTTGTGTGTATTGAGTTAGTGTCCGACCTTTGTTAAGAACGTGTTCCATTTGAGTAGTTTTGTTAAGGAAGTTTTGGAAGTTTTCATCTTTCAAATGCGCCCATTGGCCGAGATCCTTAGTTAAACCTTTGTACTTATTGCGAGAATTTGAATTTTTTATGTTCCCCCTTTTTAAATCTGTTAATATGTTATCTATCCAGTCCTCTAGCCGGGTCGTAACAGGTGGTCCCACAGATGGTCTCTCGTGTCGTCTCAGGGTCCGCCCGTGGAGGGATGTAGACGGCGAGGACAATAATGTGTGAGAATTCACGCGCCAGGTAGTAGGGTCTGATGCTAACAGCTGTTAGCTCCAGGTCGCGGTTACACAGTGTTGATTTCACCGTCACATGTCCCGGATGGCACCATCTATCGTTGGTGTAGATGATTAATCCACCTCCTTTCTTCTTACCGGTGGTGTTCGTGTCCCGGTCCGCTCGGACGGAGGAGAAGCCGGTTAGTTGGACGTTAGCGTCCGGCACGTCTCCAGTTAGCCACGTCTCTGAGAACACCAACAAGCTGGTCTCCCGGTAGCGATGATCAGTCCTGCACAGCGCCGTCAGTTCTTCCAACTTGTTGGGTAGAGAGTTCACGTTCCCCATGATGACGGAGGGGACGGAGGGCTTGACTCTCCTCCGGTTAGCGGCTCTAGCCGTTAGTCTAGTCCTTTCAACGCGACCCGCTCGGCATCCGCGATATCTCCGTCGGAGCTCAGGGGGATGAGATCGCGTGTTGCTGGGTCTCCTTTGACCCTCATGGACATCAACTCCTCCCTGGAGTACACCAGCATATCACTATACATTATCTAAATTTACGTTAGAATAATATACACAGAAACATAGAAAAAAACGCAAACTAAAGCACAACAAACTCTCTCAGAGCAGAGGAAACTGCAGCCTGCTCACGCATGCGCAGAGGAATAGTCCATTAATGATACTTCATTAATGGATTATTGATACATGTTAGTGGATTATTGATACATCATTGTTGGATTACATTAATAGATTGAGTCTACACACTTGGACAGATCAGAGGTGGACTGTAGATGTAGATACAGTAGATGATCTGAACTAGAAGTTCTGAGGTTCTGGTTCTGGGCGGTTACACCAGAACTACGACCACTGATCGTTTTTCCACGCTGTTCCTCAGATGTCGAAGCCCAAACTCACCCGATTGACTCGGCTACAGGTTTGGTGGAGTTTTCAGACACGAACACATGGCAAGCAAATCTGTGGTCGGCTGGATGCTTCGTGATGAAACCGAAGTATCTGTAAACACACAGAGAAGCGTCAACATCGTCTGAACGTGTCCCGAACCGGTTTGTTCCAGTTTGTTCTGGAGGATCCTGGGTGGATCTCCAGCCTCATGTTGACTTGGACTCAAGTTGGAACCAAGAGGGATCACCGGTTGTCAGGAACCCCCACTTTACACCACCTCCCCCCCTACAGGAAGTTATTAACTCCAGTGTTACTCACTTGCTATTTTTGGGATGGTAGCCGCAGAAGGAGACGTTCTTTAACTGGAAGAAGTGGTTGCACTCGTTACTCTGAACAGAAGAGAGAAGACATTACAACAATGAATCAAGGATGTAGGAAACCACTGGGAGCACAAGGTCCAGACGTGTCCTACAGACAGACCAGTCACCACTGGGGTAAACCATGAAACTACACCAGGTGACCTCCACCACCTAAACATCTGCCTGTAGTTCCCACCTCCGGCCACAGGATGGCAACAGGCTGCAGTGAACGTCCTCCCATCAGATGAGGGACGTTCTGGTTCTTACTCTGTCGAAGGAGAAGTAGTCCTCTTGGACCGACAGCTTGATGCCTTTGACGCTGATCTCCAGGACGCAGGAGGACGGCGGGTTGTACTTCACCGTCATCCGTCGGTTGGTGGCGATCTGCGAAACAGCTCAGTTTGAACCTCACCTCACTTCTCTCTGTTACCATGACAACCTGGTAGCGACTGGGTGAGGAATGTGTTACCTTCTGCATGGCTGCACACAGAACGTCATTTCCTTTGTGGAAGGGAACCTGGACGGACCCCAGGAACTTCAGCCGGTATCGGTCCATCCACTCGCTGGTCTTCACTGGACAGGGAAGAACCGACCAAACGAAGAAACGCTTGAACACCAGAGACGTGAAGAACCCTTCAGGTTCAGGTTCTCCTCGTCTCACTGATGGTGGCGTGGCGTTACCTGACTGGACCTCCAGGTCCTTGGTCACCTCCACCGCGTAGTACGCTGGGAAGATCCCGTGGGCGCCGGTTCGCATGTTGTAGCCCTCGTACCAGAAGTCCTCCGACTGGACCTCCACCAGCAGAGGGTCGTCCACCTCCAGCTCCAGCTCGTCGTCATGGCGAGGGACGAACCTGTCCAGACAAAAGCTTATCTGTAAGAGACCTGAAGTGTCTCCTACAGAGTCGACACCCGACCTGCAGCTCACCTGTAGACGGCCCGGTGGCTCTGGTCCTTCTCCTCGCCGTTGATGATGCAAGAAAACAAGCCGAAGGACTCGGCACCTGGAGAAGCAGACATACGTCAGGGAGAAGCTCCAGGAGCCCCCAGAAACAGTGTGACCAGACAAAACCGACGGGGACTGAGTCTCTGGAAACCCTGAGACGCCACGCCCTCCATCAGGGGCCACGCCCACATACAGGACGATACAAGTAGTCCTCAAGATACCAACATCCATAGGTATGGACAAATGTGCTACCGTCCTGCAGTTCCCCTCTCTGCCATTGACATTACTTTAGCATTTAGAGCAGTAATGACTACTTCTTCCTCTCCTCTGGGCTTTTCCCTTCAGGGTCTCCACAGCCAATCAGTGTCCTCCATCTAACCCTGTCTTCTGCATCCTCTTCTCTCACACCAACTACCTTCATGTCCTCTTTCACTGCATCCATAAACCTCCTCTTTGGTCTTCCTCTAGGCCTCCTGCCTGGCAGTTCAGAACTCAGCATCCTTCTACCAATATATTCACTATCTCTCCTCTGGACATGTCCAAACCATCTCAGTCTGGCCTCTCTGACTTTATCTCCAGAACCTCTAACATGTGCTGTCCCTCTGATGTACTCATTCCTGATCCTATCCATCCTGGTCACTCCCAGAGAGAACCTCAGCATCTTCATCTCTGCTACCTCCAGCTCTGTCTCCTGTCTTTTCCTCAGTGACACTGTCTCTAGACCAAACAACATCGCTGGTCTCACCACAGTTTTGTACACCTTTCCTTTCATTTTAGCTGAAACTCTTCTATCACACATCACACCTGACACTTTCCTCCACCCGTTCCATCCTGCCTGGACACGCTTCTTCACCTCTTTTCCACACTCTCCATCGCTCTGGACTGTTGACCCTAAGTACTTCACACCTACACACACCTCACCACTGTCTTACAGTCCTCATACATGTCCTGCACCGCTCTAACATACTTCTCTGCCACTCCAGACTTCCTCATACAATACCACAGTTCCTCTCTGGACACCCTGTCATCAGCTTTCTCCAGATCTACAAAAACACAATGCAGCTCCCTCTGGCCTTCTCTGTACTTCTCTATCAACATCCTCAAAGCAAATACTGCATCTGTAGTACTCTTTTTTGGCATGAAACCATACTGCTGCTCACAAATGTTCACTTCTGCCCTTAGTCTAGCTTCCACTACTCTCTCCCATAACTTCATTGTATGGCTCATCAGCTTTATTCCTCTGTAGTTGCCACAACTCTGCACATCTCCCTTGTTCTTAAAAATGGGCACCAGCACACTTCTCCTCCATTCCTCAGGCATCTTCTCACTATCTAAGATCCTGTTGAACAACCCAGTCAGAAACTCTACTGCCACCTCTCCTAGACACTTCCATACCTCTACAGGTATATCATCAGGACCGACTGCCTTTCCACTCTTCATCCTCTTCAATGCCCTCCTCACTTCATCCTGACTAATCTTTGCTACATCCTGGTCCACAACAGTCACCTCTTCTAGTCTTTGTTCTCTCTCATTTTCCACGTTCATCAACTCTTCAAAGTACTCTTTCCATCTTCCCATCACACTACTGGCACCTGTCAATAGACTTCCATCCCTATCCTTAATCACCCTAACCTGCTGCACGTCCTTCCCATCTCTGTCTCTCTGTCTTGCCAACCTGTATAGATCAGTCTCTCCCTCCTTACTGTCCAACCTAGCATACAAGTCATCATAAGCTTCTTGTTTGGCCTTTGCTACCTCTACCTTCACCTTACGCTGCATCTCCCTGTACTCCTGTCTACTCTCCTCAGTCCTCTCAGTGTCCCACTTCCTCTTGGCTAACCTCTTTCTCTGTATACACTCCTGTACCTCCTCATTCCACCACCAAGTCTCCTTATCTACTTTCCTTCCAGATGACACACCAAGTACTCTCCTACCTGTCTCCCTGATCACATTAGCTGTAGTTGTCCAGTCATCTGGAAGCACCTCCTGACCACCCAGAGCCTGTCTTAACTCCTTCCTAAAAGTCCTGCAACACTCTTCCTTTTTCAGCTTCCACCATTTCGTCTTCTGCTCTGCCTTTGTCCTCTTCATCTTCCTCACCACCAGAGTCATCCTACACACCACCATCCTATGCTGTTTGGCTACACTCTCACCTACCACTACTTTACAGTCACTGATCTCCTTCAGGTTACACCGTCTACACCAGATGTAGTCTACCTGTGTGCTCCTACCGCCACTCTTATAGGTCACTCTATGTTCCTGCCTCTTCTGGAAGAAAGTATTCACTACAGCCATTTCCATCCTTTTTGCAAAGTCAACCACCATCTGTCCTTCTGCGTTCCTCTCCTGGATACCAAACCTGCCCATCACCTCCTCATCACCTCTGTTTCCTGCACCAACATGTCCATTGAAGTCTGCTCCAATGACAACTCTCTCACTTCTAGGTATGCTCTGCATCACTTCATCAAAGTCCAACCAGAATTTCTCCTTCTCCTCCAGCTCACATCCTACCTGTGGAGCATACCCACTAACAACATTGAACATCACACCTTCTATTTCTAGCTTCAGACTCATCACTCTATCTGACACTCTTTTTACCTCCAGGACATTCCTAACAAACTCCTCCTTCAAGATAACTCCTCCTCCATTTCTCTTCCCATCTACACCATGATAGAACAACTTGAACCCTGCTCCTAAACTTTGGCAAATGATTTGGCAAAAGTTTTACGCCGGATGCCCTTCCTGACGCAACCCTCTTTATTTATCCGGGCTTGGGACCGGCACAATAAGACACTGGCTTGTGTCCTCTTGCGGCTACATTTTACAGTAGTAATTACATTACTGTAGTACTTAGAGTACTGATGACCTTACTGTAGTACTTAGAGTACTGATGACATTACTGTAGTACTTAGAGTACTGATGACATTACTGTAGTATTTAGAGTACTGATGACATTACTGTAGTACTTAGAGTACTGATGACATTACTGTAGTACTTAGAGTACTGATACATGTATACGTCCTCAGATGGAGTTTACAGATTGAATTTTAACAGCTCGCGTCTGATTGGTGGAGCTGCCCCCCCGGCGGTGACTCACTGGTGGACCTGGAGCGTCCGTTCATGAAGACGTTGAGGAACTTCTTGGAGAAGTGGGGGTCGGCGTCGGGGGTGGAGTCTCCAGAGAGACACGCCGTAGCTTCTCTCCTGACTCCGCCCACCCGCGTGCCCTCCTCCTCCTCCTCCTCTTCCTCGTCAAACTCCTCCCCCGCGGCGGAGGCGTAGGGCGAGGAGACGCAGTTGTCGTAGAGGGTGGGGGAGTCGCTGTCGCTGGTGGGGGGGTAGCAGCGCCTGAGGCTGACCAGCTCCAGCTGGGCGTGTTCGTCCACCACCAGCGTGTACTTCACCGCGTCGTACGAGAGCCCGCTGGCGTCCGCGCTAGCCGACGTCCTGAGTGGCGCTCTGGCTCCGCCCCCCTTCCCTCCGCCCTTCCTCATCCGCCCCCCCGTCGGGAAACGCTCCACGTCCTCGTCCTCCCCGCAGTAGTTGTCATCCGTGGCGTCCACGTACTCCACCGACGACCCCGCCCTCAGCGTGGCTCCGCCCCCCGACCCCTCCCCTTTCAGGCTGAGGTCCAATGCGAGGGCGGGGCGGGCTGAGAGCGACACGCCCGGCGGCGTGATGAGGGACTCCACGCAGGAGGCGTAGGATGGCGGGGGGGCGTAGACCTCATCCTCCTCGCAGATGGAGGGGTTCGTCCGGTCTGGGAGGGGCTGGTAAGGGGGCGGGGCCTCGGTGTCCGAGCTGATGGACATGCGGCCCTGCTCCGTCTGCTGGGACAGGAAGGGGCGGTCCTGGGCGCTGGGGGGCCCCGGGGGGTCGAGGGGGCGCTGCACGGGGGTCAGGTAGATCTCCTCGGTGGGCTCCAGGTGCACGTCGGTGTGGTAGCGGATCCTCTCCCGGTGGGGGGCCAC
The DNA here is from genome assembly GCF_040054535.1 of Antennarius striatus. Lineage (NCBI taxonomy): Eukaryota > Metazoa > Chordata > Actinopteri > Lophiiformes > Antennariidae > Antennarius > Antennarius striatus. The sequence continues at coordinate 753,324 of NC_090776.1, read as the reverse complement.
GCCGTCCGCCTTCCCGGGGGGGTACAGGGGGGCCGGCGTGTAATTCTGTGGGGGCGGCGGCGCAGGAGGCTTCTCTTGAGGTCTGGATTGGGACGCGGCCCCAGTGGACGAGTGGGCGTGTCTGCAGGGGGCGTCGGTCGACGTCCCCCGGTCTTTGGTCTGAGCGCCGCCCCCCTGCCCCTTGTCCTCGTCGCTGAGGCAACGGTGTTCCCGTGGGGGCGTGAGCTCACCTGGACACGGACAGGAACACGCAGACACGCAAAGGTGCGTTAGCATAAGACCTCAGGGTTAGCATAAAACCTTAGTGTTAGCATAAAATATTTGGGTTAGCATAAAACCTTTGGGTTAGCATAAAATCTGAACTACAGCCAACGTTACAGCTAATGCAACAGCTAATGCGACAGTTAACGCTACAGCTAACAATACAGTTCATGCTACAGCTAATACTACAGCTGACACTACAGCTAATACTACAGCTAATACTACAGCTAACGCTACAGCTAATACTACAGCTAACGCTACAGGTACCGCTACAGCTTATGCTACAGTTAATGTACAGCTAATGCTACAGCTAACGCTACAGCTAATACTACAACTAATTTTACAGCTAACACTACAGCTAATGCGACAGCTAATGGTACAGCTAACTACAGTTTACTCTACAGCTAATTCTATAGCTAACGCTACAGCTAACGCTACAGCTAACGCTACAGCTAACTATAGTTTATTCTACAGCTAACGCAGCAGCTAACACTACAGCTAACTATGGTTCATTCTATAGCTAATGCTACAGCTAACGCTACAGCTAACTATAGTTTATTCTACAGGTAACGCTACAGCTAACGCTACAGCTAACTATAGTTTATTCTACAGGTAACGCTACAGCTAACGCTACAGCTAACGCTACAGCTAACTATAGTTTATTCTACAGCTAATGCTACAGCTAAATATAGTTTATTCTACAACTAATGCTACAGCTAACTATAGTTTATTCTACAGTTAATGCTACAGCTAACTATAGTTTATTCTACAGCTAATGCTACAGCTAATGCTACAGCTAATGCTACAGCTACCCTACACTAAGCTGTCACGCTGCCCCAGAATGCATCCTGTCACCCTCAAATCCCTCTGATGTTAGATCAGCTGCGTGGGTTCAGAGACGACAGGCCGGCCTGGACCAGTTTCACTGAGATTCCGATCCAGATCCAGACCCGGATCCAGATCCAGATCCAGATCCGGTCTGGAGGTGGACTCACCCGTCTTCAGGGGCGACGACGATCCAGAGACCTTCTCCTGCCAGCTGAACTTCTTCCCAAAGGAGTTGTTGTTCAGTGTGTCCTGTTGGAACGAGAGGACAGAACAGAGAGATGGGAAAGATGACACACACACACACACACACACACACACACACACACACACACACACAGACACACACACACACACACACACACACACACAGAGCTTTCATTCTGTTCAATGAGCTGGGATTCTTTTGTCTGGACACCCGGGTGGGAATTTAAAGGGAACCAGACCTCTGGGCACTGGGAACACACACACACACACACACACACACACACACACACACACACACACACACACACACACACACACACACACACACACACACACACACACACACACACACACACACACACACACACACACACACACACACACACACACACACACACACACACACACACACACTTGTGTATTTTACACTTTTAAAGTCATTTTTAGGTCTTTTTAAGTCTGCAGCGACCTCAAACTCTTTTGGTCACACGGGGCGGTCACATGACTCATCCAGTCATGCCCCCTCCCACCCCCCCCAGGGCAGCAGACCAGAGGAGATCTGAACTGATGGGGGGGGGGCTTAGGAACTCCTGTCGTGACTCGTAGATTATCATCAGACTTCCCCGTCTCTATGACTCCAGGCAGAGACGGGCTGTTGCCGTGGCGACAGGGAATCAGCTGATGGTGAACAGATGCTCACACTGCCCCCGGTGGAGGAAGGGAGTCGGGTCTGAGCGTCTTCATCACGAGGATGATCTGCCGTCCAGCTGACGTCCCTCGTGTCAGACGGCAGCTCATTGGTTCACAGAACCCACTGAGGGGAGAACCTGTTACCATGACAACCACGTGGGACCGGCTGCAGAAGAGGACCCCCCCACCCGGCATTGGGGTGGAACCCGACCTGATATCAGTAGAACCCAACATGGAGGAAACGGACCAGAATACAAAGCTGTGAAGATCCCTCATCAGGATCTGAATCCATCCAGCAGCTTCAGGGACACTTGAGAGATCATTTACCAGACCAGACTAATCCAACCCAGACCAATCCAACCCAGACCAGACCAATCCCACCCAGACCAATCCAACCCAGACCAGACCAATCCAACCCAGACCGATCCAACCCAGACCAGACCAATCCAACCCAGATCAATCCAACCCAGACCAGACCAATCCAACCCAGACCAATCCAACCCAGACCAGGCCAGACCAATCCCAGACCAATCCAACCCAGACCAGACTAATCCAACCAAGACCAATCCAACCCAGACCAGACCAATCCAACCCAGACCAGTCAAACCCAACCCAGACCAATCCAACCCAGACCAGACCAATCCAACCCAGACCAATCCAATCCAACCCAGACCAGACCAATCCAACCCAGACCAGACCAGATCAATCTATCCCAGACCAGACCAATACAACCCAGACCAGACCAGACTAATCCAACTAAGACCAATCCAACCCAGACCAGACCAGACCGATCCAACCCAGACCAGACCAATCCAACCCAGACCAATCCAACCCAGACCAGACCAATCCAACCCAGACCAATCCAACCCAGACCAGACCAGACTAATCCAACCCAGACCGATCCAACCCAGACCAGACCAATCCAACCCAGACCAATCCAACCCAGACCAGACCAGACCAATCAAACCCAGATCAATCCAACCCAACCCAGACCAATCCAACCCAGACCAGACCAATCCAACCCAGACCAGACCAATCCAACCCAGACCAGATCAATCCATCCCAGACCAGACCAATCCAACCCAGACCAGACCATACTAATCCAACCAAGACCAGACCAATCCAACCAAGACCAGACCAATCCAACCAAGACCAGACCAATCCAACCCAGACCAGACCAATCCAACCCAGACCAGACCAATCCAACCCAGACCAATCCAACCCAGACCAGACCAGACTAATCCAACCCAGACCGATCCAACCCAGACCAGACCAATCCAACCCAGACCAATCCAACCCAGACGAGACCAGACTAATCCAACCAAGACCAATCCAACCCAGACCAGACCAGACCAATCTAACCCAGATCAATCCAACCCAACCCAGACCAATCCAACCCAGACCAGACCAATCCAACCCAGACCAATCCAATCCAACCCAGACCAGACCAATCCAACCCAGACCAGATCAATCCATCCCAGACCAGACCAATCCAACCCAGACCAGACCATACTAATCCAACCAAGACCAGACCAATCCAACCAAGACCAGACCAATCCAACCCAGACCAGACCAATCCAGATCAATCCATCCCAGACCAGATCAATCCATCCCAGACCAGATCAATCCATCCCAGACCAGATCAATCCATCCCAGACCAATACAACCCAGACTAGACCAATCCTACCCAGACCAGAACAATCCAGAACAAACCAAGTCGGACCAGACCAATACAATCCAGACCAATCCAACACCAGACCAGACCAATCCAACCCAGACCAATCCAACCCAGACCAATCCAATCCAACCCAGACCAGACCAATCCAACCCAGACCAGATCAATCCATCCCAGACCAATACAACCCAGACCAGACCAATACAACCCAGACCAGACCAATACAACCCAGACCAGATCAATCCAGAACAAACCAGACCAATCCAACCCAGATCAATCCACACCAGACCAATCCAACCCAGACCAGACCATCCATCCCAGACCAGACCAGACCCATTAACACCAATCCAACCCAGACAAAACCAATCTGGTCTGGTCAGATCAAACCAGACCAGACCAATCCAACACAGACCAGACCAATCCAACACAGACCAGATCAATCCATCCCAGACCAGATCAATCCATCCCAGACCAGACCAGACCAATACAACCCAGACCAGACCAATCCACACCAATCCAACCCAGACCAGACAAGACCAATCTGGTCTGGTCAGATCAAACCAGACCAGACCAATCCAATCCAGACCAGACCAATCCAATCCAGACCATTCCAACCCAGACCAGACCAGACTAATCCAACCCAGACCAGACCAGACTAATCCAACCCAGACCAATCCAACCCAGACCAGACCAAACTAATCCAACCCCAACCAGACCAATCCAACCCAGACCAAACCACACCAGACCAATCCAACCCAGACCAGACCAATCCAGACCAGACCAATCCAGACCAGATCAGACCAATCCAGACTAGCTCAAACCACACCAGATCAATACAACCCATACCAAAACAGACCAGATTGAACTAGAACAGACCAATCCAACCCAGACCAGATCAAACCAAACCAGACTGAAATAGACCAGAGCAATCTAAACCAAACTAGACCAGATCTATCCAGGCCAAACAGCTGAATAATTTTCACAGCTCAAACAGCCTTCATTAAAGTGCTGACTGAGTTGAAACTGGGTTTCGGTTCCGTACTGTTTGGTTTTGTTGCTTCACGTGTTTCACAGTTCAAAGGAGACTGGAGGAAATCTTGACGGGTTAATATTAGAATTTCTTTTTCTGGATGAAAAACATCCACAGAGACAGAAACACATCAACAACACAAAGGTTTGCAGCAATTATGTCCTTTATACGTCTAGTTCTGACAGCTCTCACACACACACACACACACACACACACACACACACACACACACACACACACACACACACACTAGAACAAGGCTTGTTTCCACCTCACAGGAGCTGTGGATAAAGATAGCGCTGCTCGACTGATCACGTCGACAGCTCCCACTGGGAGTGTGTGTGTGTGTGTGTGTGTGTGTGTGTGTGTGTGTGTGTGTGTGTGTGTGTGAGAGCTGTCAGAACTAGACGTATAAAGGACATAATTGCTGTATGTGTGTATAACAGGCGTGTCACAGACGTGTTCCTCTGCTCAGCCTAGAAAACACACCAACACGTGTAATTCAGACCAAACCTTTTCAGCAGTGTGAACAGGTCCGATCTGGTTTGATTCTGGATTCGGTGGTCACATGTTTCACCAGCCAATCAGCTCACAGCAGAGTCAGCTGTTCAGACTCTAGCTCTAGTGATCCACACGATGTCACACACGTTAACTCTGACCTCGTCCATCTGATAAAAACAAGTAGGGAGTCGTCGCCATGGACACAACATCCCATCCCAGCCCCTCGGATGTGGAAACCCCCCCCCCCCCCAACGTGAATCTGGATTCTGACGTATCAGTGCCGTCGTGACACTTGATCACAGGATGTTCACACGACTGTTACCATGACAACACAGACGGCTGCCTCCCACGGTGATGAATCAGAATCAGATCAGAACACACACACACACACACACACACACACACACACACACACACACACACACACACACCCGCCCCGCAGGGCGTCGACAATACAGCTACTGTCCTCTAGAGACAAGGTGATGTCACGCGGCGGCGGTGATGTCACGCGGCGGCAGTGATGTCACGCGGCGGCGGTGATGATGTCATGTTTACGTGTCAAAGCGTGACGACATCAGAACGCCGTGGGGCGAGGTCGGAGGTCATCCGTCTACCTGTGTGCGCGGCACGATGGGGAAGAGGTTAAGGGTCGTGGGTCTCTTGGGCCTGTAGGTATCCATGGTAACAGGGGCAGCGGGGTCCTTCAGCAGCGGCGGCGTAGCGACGGCGGACGCCTTGCAGGACTCTCTGTCGCCGCGGTAACTGTCAGCTCCGTCAATGAGTTCCAAATGCAGCATCTCCGCCCGCAGCTGGCCCACGGCACCAAGCTCCGCCCTCCCTGACACGCCATTGGTTCCCCGTCTCACATGGGCCTGTAAGGATTGGAGGAGACGCAGCATCAGATGAGGCAGAGAAAGAGTGTGTGTGTGTGTGTGTGTGTGTGTGTGTGTGTGTGTGTGTGTGTGTGTGTGTGTGTGTGTGTGTGTGTGTGTGTGTGTGTGTGTGTGTGTGTGTGTGTGAGATGTGGAGAGCCAGCCAGCCAATCAGAGGAGGAAGAGGAGGAGGATGAAGCTGAGAGCCAAATGTTGTCGGATGTTGTCTGGTTGGATGTTTTTTTAGTTCTGTTGGATGTTTACTTCTGTTGGATGTTGTGCAGTTCCGTCGGATGTTGCGTAGTTCCGTTGGATGTTGTGTAGTTTCGTCGAATGTTGTCTGGTTCTGTCGGATGTTGTGCAGTTCCGTTGGATGTAGTCTCATTCTGTCGGATGTTGTTGAGTTCCGTCGGATGTTGTCTGGTTCTGTCGGATGTTGTCTGGTTCTGTCGGATGTTGTCTGGTTATGTCGGATGTAGTGTAGTTCTGTCGGATGTTGCGTAGTTCTGTCGGATGTTGCGTAGTTCTGTCGGATGTTTTCTGATTCCGTCGGATGTTGTCTGATTCCATCGGATGTTGTCTGATTCCGTCGGATGTTGTCTGATTCCGTCGGATGTTGTCTGATTCCGTCGGATGTTGTCTGATTCCGTCGGATGTTGTCTAATTCCGTCGGATGTTGTCTAATTCCGTCGGATGTTGTCTGGTTCCGTCGGATGTTGTCTGATTCCGTCAGATGTTGTCTGATTCCGTCGGATGTTGAGTTCCATCGGATTTTGTCTGGTTCCGTCGGATGTTGTGCAGTTCTGTCGGATGTTGCCTGGTTCTGTCCGATGTTTTTTAGTTCTGTTGGATGTTTACTTCTGTTGGATGTTTACTTCTGTTGGATGTTTACTTCTGTCGGATGTTTACTTCTGTCGGATGTTGTCTAGTTGCGTCGGATGTTGTCTAGTTCCATCGGATGTTGCGCAGTTCTGTCGGATGTCGCGTAATTCCGTCGGATGTTGCGTAATTCTGTCGGAAGTTGTCTAGTTCCGTCGGATGTTGTCTAGTTCCGTCCTATGTCTTTCTAGTTCTGTCGGATGTTGTCTGGTTTTGTTGGATGTTGCATAGTCTTGTAGGATGTTTCGCAGTTCTGTCGGATGTTGCGCAGTTCTGTCGGATGTTGCGTAATTTTGTCGGATGTTGTCTAGTTCCGTAAGATGTTGTCTAGTTCTGTTGGATGTTCTCTAGTTCCGTCGGATGTTCTATAGTTCCGTCGGATGTTTTCTAGTTCTGTCGGATGTTGTCTGGTTCAGTCAGATGTTGTCTGGTTTTGTTGGATGTTATTTACTTCTATTGGATGTTTACTTCTGTCGGATGTTTATTTCTGTTGGATGTTTACTTCTGTCGGATGTTTACTTCTGTCGGATGTTATTCACTTCGTTCGGATCTTTACTTCTGTCGGATGTTGTCTGGTTTTGTCGGATGTTGTCTGGGTCTGTTGGATGTTTTTTAGTTCTGTTGGATGTCTACTTCCTTCGGATGTTGTCTACTTCCGTCGGATGTTGTCTACTTCCGTTGGATGTTGTCTACTTCCGTCGGATGTTGTCTAGTTCCGTCGGATGTTGTCTAGTTCCGTCGGATGTTGTCTAGCTCCGTCGGATGTTGTCTTGTTCTGTCGGCTGTTGTCTGGTTTTGTTGGATGTTTTTTAGTTCTGTCGGATGTTGTGCTTCTGTGGGATGTTTACTTCTGTCGGATGTCTACTTCTGTCGGATGTCTACTTCCGTCGGATGTTGTCTAGTTCCGTCGGATGTTGTCTAGTTCCGTCGGATGTTGTCTAGCTCCGTCGGATGTTGTCTTGTTCTGTCGGCTGTTGTCTGGTTTTGTTGGATGTTTTTTAGTTCTGTCGGATGTTGTGCTTCTTTGGGATGTTTACTTCTGTGGGATGTTTACTTCTGTCGGATGTCTACTTCTGTCGGATGTCTACTTCTGTCAGATGTTGTTTAATCCTGTCGGATGTTGTCTAGTTCCGTCGGATGATGTGTAGTACTGTTGGATGTTGTTTAGTCCTGTCGGATGTTGTTTAATCCTGTCGGATGTTGTCTAATTCCGTCGAATTATGTCTACTTCCGTCGGATGATGTCTACTTCCGTCGGATGTTCTCTAGTTCCGTCGGATGTGTTCTAGTTCCGTCGAATGATGTCTAGTTCCGTCGGATGATGTGTAGTACTGTTGGATGTTGTTTAGTCCTGTCGGATGTTGTTTAATCCTGTCGGATGTTGTCTAGTTCCGTCGGATGATGTCTAGTTCCATCGGATGATGTCTAGTTCCGTCGGATGTTCTCTAGTTCCGTCGGATGATGTGTAGTACTGTCGGATGATGTGTAGTACTGTCGGATGATGTGTAGTACTGTCGGATGATGTGTAGTACTGTCGGATGATGTGTAGTACTGTCGGATGTTGTTTAATCCTGTCGGATGTTGTTTAATCCTGTCGGATGTTGTTTAGTTCTGTCGGATGTTGTTTAGTTCTGTCGGATGTTGTTTAGTTCTGTCGGATGTTGTTTAATCCTGTCGGATGTTGTTTAGTTCTGTCGGATGTTGTTTAGTTCTGTCGGATGTTGTTTAGTTCTGTCGGATGTTGTTTAGTTCTGTCGGATGTTGTTTAGTACTGTCGGATGTTGTTTAGTACTGTCGGATGTTGTTTAGTACTGTCGGATGTTGTTTAGTTCTGTCGGACGCTCCTACAGCGTGGGCGTGGCCCTTGACTTGATTAGTTTAGCGTTAGTGTTAGCGTTAGCATCCAGAACAGGAAGTCCTGATCCTGACGACGCGGCGCTCACCTTCAGGTCCGGCCCGTTGCAGTTGAGGCTCCGCCCATGCTCGTCGGTGATCTCTGTGACCTCTGATAGGTCGTCGTCCTCAAACCCGTCCAGGCTGATGTCGTGGGTCAACCTGGAGGAAGAGGAGGATTGTGGGAAAAGAGAAGGAAGAGGTTATTCCCTCAGAAGCCAGCAGGGGGCGACCAGCGACGGGATAGGTGGGGCTCTTGTCCTACTGGGGGGTGTGGTCAAACGTTAATGCTCCGCCTCCTGACAGTTGATACATGATGATCATGTTGTTAGCAGTGCTAGCATCCTCCTGTTGATGCATCACCACGGTAACGCTCAGCCTGTCCGTGTTAGCATCACATGACAGAGGATGCTAACAGGACGCTAATGTAAACAAGAAACGAACAAAGATCGTATTCCTGGTTGTATGGATGTCAGATGCACACACACACACACACACACACACACACACACACACACACACACACACACACACACACACACAGATGTGCTGACTCAGCAGACCCCCAGGGTCAGCCTGACCTCGACCCTGGGGGCCGGACAACAGCCAGACGTGTCCACGGGGGCGGGGCCATCATCATCATCATCATCACCGGGGGCGCTGACCCCACCCAGTCGGGACAAGGCCCTCCCCTTTTTGCACTATCAAGATGGCAGCCACAGCCCACCTTTGGGTCGTTTTGGCACCGCCTTCTGACCACGCCCCCCAAGACACACAGGCTTTTACTTCTGCATTGATGTCATGCATCACATGACCAACAAGATCACATGACCTGATCACAAGTTTTATGTTTGAAGCCAACCTCCAACCCATGACATCACTGGTGAATGCTGCACTCTCATTGGTCAAGGGTTCCACCAATAACACCTGTCGGACCCCCCACAAACGCATCACAAGTCTGACCCCCCCAAAATAATTCTGGAGGAAAGTTCAATTGTTAGGGTAGGGGGGGTTAGGATGATGGATGATGGATGATGGATGAATGATGGATGGATGATTGATAGATGGATGAAGGATGGATGATGGATGGATGGACAGATGGATGAAGGATGGATGATGGATGGATGAATGGACAGATGAAGGATGGATGATGGATGGATGATTGATAGATGGATGAAGGATGGATGATGGATGGATGAATGGACAGATGAAGGATGGATGATGGATGGATGATTGATGTTTCATGAAAACTCACATTGCTTCTGTTCAAACTTCTGCTTCTGCTAACACGCTTAGCTACACGCTTAGCTACACGCTTAGCTAACACGCTTAGCTACACGCTTAGCTACACGCTTAGCTAACACGCTTAGCTAACACGCTTAGCTACACGCTTAGCTACACGCTTAGCTACACGCTTAGCTACACGCTTAGCTAACACGCTTAGCTACACGCTTAGCTACACGCTTAGCTAACACGCTTAGCTACACGCTTAGCTACACGCTTAGCTAACACGCTTAGCTTTTATTAGCATGTGTGCTAACAAGTCGTTTACAGGAAACAGGAAGTGTGAAGGTGAACCCACAATAAATTCAACAGACAATCAGCAGGATTCAGACTCCGCCCCCAACCCCAGTGTCCCCACCCACCACACGTCTCTGACTCCACCCCCAACTCCAATGTCCACACCTCTGACTCCGCCCTCCAACACCAGCAAGGACGGGACCAGGTCCAGGACGGGACCGGGTCCAGGACGGGACCGGGTCCAGGACGGGACCTCCCCCCCCCTGCTGTCCCTGGGTTGTCGTCGTCATGGAAACCAGCCTGAAGGACCACTAACGTCCTCCAGAAACCTTGGTCTGTCTTCACTGGAACAAACAACCCCCCCCTGTGAAGGGCATCGTCCCCCCCCAGAGCCGGTAGACACACGGACACAGATGTAGCGTGAAACATGTAGCATGTAGCGTGTAGCATGTAGCGTTAGCCGCTAAGCGAAGACAAGGTCAGGAGAGAGAACATACCATCGCTCCCACTGGTCCTCCATCCAGCCCTGCGCCTCCCCTCCAGACTCCATCCTGACAGGAAGGAGCAGAGAGGAGGAGGAGGGAGGGGGCAGAGGGGGAGGAGCCAGCAGGAGAGGGAGGGAGGGGGCAGAGGGGGAGGAGCCAGCAGGAGGAGGGAAGCATCGACCAAGAAGGAGGCATCTGATTCGCCGCTGCTCATCCAACGGAGGGGGGGGGGTCGGATGTAGGGGGAAGGGAGGGGTGTGATTCAGAGCGAGTGGGACACTGAGGCGGGGGGGTTGTAGGATCAATTCCCCCCCCCCTGATGTTTACTACGCCCTGTAGGCATCAGATTCATCACGCCGCCGCAGGAAGTGTGGAGTTAGCAAAACGCCACGGCGTCCCCACGGGGGTGGGGGTGGGGACAGGGGACTCCTCCCCCCTCCAGCTCCGATCGATTGGCTGAAACTCAACCTTCTTGTTTTGGATGAGGTTTGATTTCCAAATAAGATTCGAATGATCATAAATAATTAATAGATGATAGAACAGAAAAACAAATGATTTTGTCTCTGGTGTAGTTCACTGGTGCTGCCACAGGGGGCGCTACCACCACTGGTTCCGGTCTGCTCGAGTCTCTGGTGGAGAATAAACACTAAATAATCCTGTGGTTTCTGTTTGAATAGAGAAAGATGGAGGCAGCACGCCCCCCCCCCCAGTGATTGATTATTGATTTTTCACTGATCGATCATAAATATGGCTGAATGCAGGAAGACATCAAATCAATAAAGAAACTGTTAAGAAACACATAAAACTGTTGTTTCCTGCTGTCCTGAATGCAGCCGTTGCTTCCAGACTACATTTCCCACAATGCACCGCAGGATTACTGCAATCCCACATCGTGCAAAACACAAACCTGTGACTCCAGCAAAGGGGATCTCCCGCCCCCTGGCGGCGCTGGGGGGTAATGCAGTTTAAGAGACCGAAGCGACATGACATGACGTAGAGCCAGCAACATGTATGACGACATGACGTCACAACACCTCGAACCAACAGGAACGACTTTAACCCCTGAACCACACAGAGGGGAAGACCTGATCCTGATCCTGGTTCTTGTCCCGGTCAGGTCCCTGCCCCCCCCCCCCACTCCACTGGAGATAAAGGAGATGAGTGTGTGACGTCACAGCGGGGGGGCGAGAGGAAAAAAGCTCTTCCGTGGATTCCTGTTAATAACAAGACCCGGTCCGGTCCGACCAGACCCGACCCGGTCCGACCAGACCCGACCCGGTCCGACCAGACCCGGTCCGGTCCGACCAGACCCGACCCGGTCCGGGGCTGATGGTCGTTGATGGCGCGCGACATGCCCCCCCCCGGACCGGACACACCCAAACACCGGAGGCTCGGCGCTGCGCGGCGGCAGCGCCGGTGTCCCGGAGCGGCTTCACCGGCCGCCTCCGAGCGGGGGGAGGGGTGGGGGGAGGCCGGGGAAACACCGGACGAACACCGGAGCTCTTACCGGAAGCCGGCCGGGGGCTTCACCTGGACGCGGCGGCCGCGGGGGGGGCTGGCTTTCCGCTTCTCTCTGTCCGCCATGCCGCCGTTAAACCTCCGCCACCGGCTGCGAACCGACACCTGCCGGTCCACCGATGGCGCGACGGGGCGGTGCCTTCACGGGCGGTGGGAAATGTGGGGATCCTGCACCCGTTACCGGACAGTCTCCATCACGGTTCGTTTAGAACCGGAAGTGGTGTTTGAATAAAGCTTTATTTGTTTTAACAAACTGACGTTTAAATAAAGGTTGGTTTAAATCTGAGGATGACGTCATGACCGTTACCATAACAACATGGACACCCAGAGACGCACAGGTTTTATTGTCGTTCCATGAATGGGACTTCCTGTTCGTGTGACCCCGCCCCTTCGAGCTTTGACGTCATCGAGTCCCATTAACACGTAAATACACATAAACCTCATTGGCTGGTCCAGGCCCCCCCCCCCCCATCAGCAGCACCTGTGAGGGGAGGGGGGGGTCCGAGGGGAGCCTGAAGGCAGCAGCGCCCCCCCCTCCCCCAGGGAGGAAAGTGTTGTTAAAGCTGTCAGGTCACGTGTTCAACATGAGTCAGCTGTCACTTCATTTCCTGAAGGAACCACTAGAGGGCGACTCGTCCCCTACAGGCTCCGCCCCCGCCAGCTCCGGTCACGTGACGACTCGTTCAGGTCAAACATGTAAAAAAAAAACTAGCATGTTGACGTTCATCCATCATTTAGCATCGGTTACGTAGCAGATTAGCACGATGCTAACGCTGAGTAGATTTTGTTTGTTCTAATTTCACTTCAGAAAAAATAAAAATCATATTTATACAAACAGATAATTGTTTTAGCTGTTAGCTCATCGCTAAACCCAACAGCGCCCCCTAGGGGTCTCCACAGAGACTCAGTTCTTCAGAGCACCATATGAGGAGGACCATCAGACATGGATCATCATACAGGTGGGGGGGCCGTGATCCCCCTGACTCCCCTGGACCTGAAACCCGACACCTGTGGAGTCTGATAGGCTCCGCCTCCAGATTCATGACTTTTTATTAAAAAATAAATATTTTGACAACTTTTATAAAAGCGTTCATGAGGCGCCACAGGTCGAGTCCCGGTGAGGAGTTCTGACGCCGGCTTTCTGCAGGTCCGTCTGGTTCTGCTCTGGTCCTGGGGGGCCTCAGCTCCCCCAGGGGTCTCTGGGGCCCATCAGCTTCCTGTCACACAGGTACTTCTGGACCCACCTGCTGGGGTTGACGTCCAGGCGGAGGAAGCTCTGCAGCCAGGGGCTCTTCTGGGCCCCCTGGACGAACTCCTCCAGCGTGATCTGACCTGCAGAGGGGGAGCGGGAGGGGCCCGTTATCGGGGGCCACGGCTCGACCAATCAGACGGTCTGGACGACGTGACTGGTTAGCTTACCGTCGCTGTTTAAGTCCACCTCCTGAAAGATGCGGTCACACACCTCGTCGGTGGAGAGGCTCCTCACCCCCGAGTCGTCGTTGATGTTTCCTCTCTTTATCCTGTGGATGATCTGAAGGACAGGGCGACGCCCAGTGACCCCGCTGTGACCCCGCTGTGACCCGGTGTGACCCGGTGTGACCTCCTGCAGGCCGAAATGGCTCCAAGACCATCACTTCCTGCGTTTGTTCAAGTCTTAACATTCAATCTAACATTACCCCGTTAGCATGCTAACATGCTAATCTCAGATACTCAACATAGCAGATTATTCCAGTAGCATTTGAACATTATAAGCTTGAATTTGCAGTCAATGCTAATGTTAGCATTACAGCAATAGCATGTTAACATGTTAAACTCAACATAGCAAATTATTCAAACAAGTACGAGCATTTGAACATTATGAGCTTGAAAGTGCAGTCAAGCTAATGTTAGCACTACAACGTTAGCATGCTAACATGCTTAACTCAGATACTCAACATACCAGATTACCACACACTGGTAGTGGCATTTTAAGATTAGCTTGAATGTGCAGTCAAGCTAATGTTAGCATTACCGCATTAGCGTGCTAACATGCTATACTCAGATACACAACATAGCAGATTGTTCCAGCAGCATTTGAACATTATAAGCTTGAATGTGAAGTCAAGCTAATGCTAGCATTTAGCTCAAACTCCACTCTGCATAAGACAGAGCTGCTATCTTAGAGCTGCTAGCTTAGATTTACATATTCTAATGCTTCATCGTTAGAGTGCGACCTTTAACCTTCTCGAACAGCCGTTCCAGCGCGTGGAGAACCAAACCCTGGTTACCTTGACGATCTTCAGGAGTTCCTGTCGGTCCAGACGTCCGTTGTCGTCGCTGTCAAACACCTTGAAGGACCACCGCAGCTTGTCCTCCAGTCGTCCTCTCAGGACCAGGTTGATGGCAGCGACGTACTCCAGGAAGTCCATGGTGTTGTCCTGGAACGGGACGCCGTCACAGACCCACAGGGTGAACCAGGACCAACACAAGCAGACGGGTTGGACTGGTTCTGGAGCTCACCTGGTTCATGTCGAAGGCCCTGAAGATGCAGTCCATGTACTGGGACTCGGGCGTGTCGCCCTGGACGCCGAACATCCTCTTGAACTCGTGGAGGTAGAGCGACCCGCTGGGACACTCGGTGATGAAGGACCTGTAGAGGTCCTGGATGCTGTCCATCTCCAGCTCCTCCTCCTGGGCTTGAACCTGCTGGTTCTGACCCATCCTAGACCTGACGACTCCCCCCACCGGAGCAACCCCCCAGGCAGAAAAGACTAAACTCGTGATTCTGACTGAGATCAGGTGAAATCCTCATTCTGCCCTGGAGTCACGTCCTGAACGCCGTTGGGACGCCGTCGCTCTGCCTGGTCTTCACGGTTGCCGTGGACGCTCTGAGGTCGGGTCAGGGGTCTGCAGCCGAGCGGAGGGGAATAACCGACTCATGTGACCCAAAGCCAGAAGGTTATTTCAGGAGGAAATCCTCAGACCTGAGCCCGTAATCTACGCACCTGATCCCACCCTGAACCCTCGGTGACCCGGGGTCGCTCCTGACAGGAGAGCCTGCCCTCACGGGGCAGAGGTCATCGCTCCGGTCAGAGCTAATCCCCTTATTCAACTGAAGCGGCTAACGCTAACCAGCAGGTGAGTCCTGGTTCAGTTACCTGATTTAACACCTGAACCGAACCTTTTGTTTCACGTCTTTAAAAAAGAACATCAACCGTTTCTAAAATCCGTTTCTGACATCATCGGTTTCTTTATTTGGACCCCCACCCCAACCCCCCAGGTTGGTTTGATGGATCCTGGTCCTTTGGATCAAATCACTGGTACAAATGATGTGATCATCACTGGAATCAAACCAAGCTTTGTACCAACACACATGTTGTCCAGAGGACAGGGAACACCAGGACTCTGGAGCAACAAGGGAGTTCTCTGAGGGACCTGGAGATAACTATGGGTCAGACCAGATGGAGACATGGACACCTGGACCAACACCTGGACCAACACCTGGACCAACACCTGGACCAACACCTGGACCAACACCTGGACCAACACCTGGACCAACACCCAGACCAACACCTTGGCCAACACCTGGACCAACACCTGGACCAACACCTGGACCAACACCTGGACCAACACCTGGGCCAACACCTGGACCAACACCTGGACCAACACCCAGACCAACACCTGGACCAACACCCGGACCAACACCTGGACCAACACCTGGTCCAACACCTGGACCAACACCTGGACCAACACCTGGACCAACACCTGGACCAACACCTGCAGGATCTTCATCAGAACAAAGGGGCTTTCTCCAGACCAGATGAAAACAATGGTGATCAGGAGTGCAGAGGAGTTGGTGAAATACGATCAATAAAGGTGTAGTTACTACAGCACAGATCAATACAACAGAATCACTTCAGTAGTGGAGCTCTACACCGATCAATGATTCTATAGAACGGTTGAAAAAAATCAACATCATCAATGTCAGAAACATGGATTAATGAAGGAAAACATGATTTGTGATTGGAGGGGTAACATCAGACCGTACCGATCCTGTCGATATGTGTTCATATAATGGAACGTGTAACTGTTGGAGGGACCGACAAACGTTCTATCGTGGACACTCCGAGGTGCACCTTCAATGAATGGCCTACTTCAAAACGTTTTCACATATGAGGTGTTTTTGAGACAATGAAAAGCTTTCCGGTGTAGAAAACATAGTCATTCTGCTGAGGTCAATCAATCAATCAATCAATCAAGTTTTATTTATATAGCGCTTAATCATGACAGCAGAGGTGAACGTGATCATTATATTCTGGTGGAGAACGCTGTGAGGTCACCTTCCTGTTTGACCTGTTAACACACCTTGTTGTTCCAGGAAGAAATGTAGCCGCAAGAGGACACAAGCCAGTGTCTTATTGTGCCGGTCCCAAGCCTGGATAAATACCGAGGGTTGCGTCAGGAAGGGCATCCGGTGTAAAACTTTTGCCAAATCAAAGATGTGAATCAAACCTATGACTTCCATACCGGATCGGTCGAGGCCCGGGTTAACAACGACCGCCATCGGCGCTGTTGACCTACAGGACGCCGGTGGAAATTGGATTACTATTGGTCGAAGAAAGAGAAGAGGAACACCAAGAGTATAGGACTGAGAGTAGGGACGATGAATGTTGGAACTATGACAGGAAAAGGTAGAGAGTTGGTTGACATGATGCAGAGAAGGAAGGTAGACATACTGTGTGTCCAGGAGACCAGGTGGAAAGGTAGCAAGGCTAGAAGTTTAGGAGCAGAGTTCAAGTTGTTCTATCATGGTGTAGATGGGAAGAGAAATGGAGGAGGAGTTATCTTGAAGGAGGAGTTTGTTAGGAATGTCCTGGAGGTAAAAAGAGTGTCAGATAGAGTGATGAGTCTGAAGCTAGAAATAGAAGGTGTGATGTTCAATGTTGTTAGTGGGTATGCTCCACAGGTAGGATGTGAGCTGGAGGAGAAGGAGAAATTCTGGTCGGACCTTGATGAAGTGATGCAGAGCATGCCTAGAAGAGAGAGAGTTGTCATTGGAGCAGACTTCAATGGACATGTTGGTGCAGGAAACAGAGGTGATGAAGAGGTGATGGGCAGGTTTGGTATCCAGGAGAGGAACGCAGAAGGACAGATGGTAGTTGACTTTGTAAAAAGGATGGAAATGGCTGTAGTGAATACTTTCTTCCAGAAGAGGCAGGAACATAGGGTGACCTATAAGAGTGGAGGTAGGAGCACACAGGTAGACTACATCTGGTGTAGACGGTGTAACCTGAAGGAGATCAGTGACTGTAAAGTAGTGGTAGGTGAGAGTGTAGCCAAACAGCATAGGATGGTGGTGTGTAGGATGACTCTGGTGGTGAGGAAGATCAAGAGGACAAAGGCAGAGCAGAAGACGAAATGGTGGAAGCTGAAAAAGGAAGAGTGTTGCATGACTTTTAGGAAGGAGTTCAGACAGGATCTGGGTGGTCAGGAGGTGCTTCCAGATGACTGGACAACTACAGCTAATGTGATCAGGGAGACAGGTAGGAGAGTACTTGGTGTGTCATCTGGAAGGAAAGTAGATAAGGAGACTTGGTGGTGGAATGAGGAGGTACAGGAGTGTATACAGAGAAAGAGGTTAGCTAAGAGGAAGTGGGACACTGAGAGGACTGAGGAGAGTAGACAGGAGTACAGGGAGATGCAGCGTAAGGTGAAGGTAGAGGTAGCAAAGGCCAATCAAGAAGCTTATGATGACTTGTATGCTAGGTTGGACAGTAAGGAGGGAGAGACTGATCTATACCGGTTGGCAAGACAGAGAGACAGAGATGGGAAGGACGTGCAGCAGGTTAGGGTGATTAAGGATAGGGATGGAAGTCTATTGACAGGTGCCAGTAGTGTGATGGGAAGATGGAAAGAGTACTTTGAAGAGTTGATGAACGTGGAAAATGAGAGAGAACAAAGACTAGAAGAGGTGACTGTTGTGGACCAGGAAGTAGCAAAGATTAGTCAGGATGAAGTGAGGAGGGCATTGAAGAGGATGAAGAGTGGAAAGGCAGTCGGTCCTGATGATATACCTGTAGAGGTATGGAGTGTCTAGGAGAGGTGGCAGTAGAGTTTCTGACTGGGTTGTTCAACAGGATCTTAGATAGTGAGAAGATGCCTGAGGAATGGAGGAGAAGTGTGCTGGTGCCCATTTTTAAGAACAAGGGAGATGTGCAGAGTTGTGGCAACTACAGAGGAATAAAGCTGATGAGCCATACAATGAAGTTATGGGAAAGAGTAGTTGGAGCTAGACTAAGGGCAGAAGTGAACATCTGTGAGCAGCAGTATGGTTTCATGTCAAAACAGAGTACCACAGATGTAGTATTTGCTTTGAGGATGTTGATAGAGAAGTACAGAGAAGGTCAGAGGGAGCTGCATTGTGTTTTTGTAGATCTGGAGAAAGCTGATGACAGGGTGTCCAGAGAGGAACTGTGGTATTGTATGAGGAAGTCTGGAGTGGCAGAGAAGTATGTTAGAGCGGTGCAGGACATGTATGAGGACTGTAAGACAGTGGTGAGGTGTGTGTAGGTGTGACAGAGGAGTTCAAGGTGGAGGTGGGACTGCATCAGGGACCAGGTCTGAGTCCCTTCTTGTTGCTATGGTGATGGACAGGCTGACAGACGAGGTTAGACAGGAATCTCCATGGACTATGACGTTTGCAGATGACATTGTGATCTGATGGGAGAGCAGGGAACAGGTGGAGGAGAAGCTAGAGAGGTGGAGGTTTGTCCTGGAAAGGAGAGGAATGAAGGTTAGCCGCAGTAAGACAGAGTACATGTGTGTGAATGAGAGGGACCCAAGTGGAAGAGTGAGGTTACAGGGAGAAGAGATCAAGAAGGTGGAGGATTTGAAGTACTTAGGCTCAACAGTCCAGAGCAATGGAGAGTGTGGAAAAGAGGTGAAGAAGCGTGTCCAGGCAGGATGGAACGGGTGGAGGAAAGTGTCAGGTGTGATGTGTGATAGAAGAGTTTCAGCTAAAATGAAAGGAAAGGTGTACAAAACTGTGGTGAGACCAGCGATGTTGTTTGGTCTAGAGACAGTGTCACTGAGGAAAAGACAGGAGACAGAGCTGGAGGTAGCAGAGATGAAGATGCTGAGGTTCTCTCTGGGAGTGACCAGGATGGATAGGATCAGGAATGAGTACATCAGAGGGACAGCACATGTTAGAGGTTGTGGAGATAAAGTCAGAGAGGCCAGACTGAGATGGTTTGGACATGTCCAGAGGAGAGATAGTGAATATATTGGTAGAAGGATGCTGAGTTCTGAACTGCCAGGCAGGAGGCCTAGAGGAAGACCAAAGAGGAGGTTTATGGATGTAGTGAAAGAGGACATGAAGGTAGTTGGTGTGAGAGAAGAGGATGAGAAGACAGGGTTAGATGGAGGACACTGATTGGCTGTGGAGAAGTTGTTCCAGGAAGAATGTAAACATGGTTATGCTAATGATGCTATGCTAATATCTGGACGTGGATCAGAGTATGAACGTCTGTCAGAATGTCAGAACTGCTTGAGAACATTTAACGTCTGAGTTGTCTGACAACACAACAAGAGATGTTCGTTGGTTCTGGGGGAATCTCACAAACCTAATGTCTTCTACCCGTCAGCCCTGTATTATGGGATGTTGTTGATGTTGTAAATGTGATGAAGGAGTGATCTCATTAAGTGAGTAGGAAACCCCACCAGCATTACCAAAGTAATCCTGACGCCACTAATCTCCTCCCGTAAAGTGGAGCGCTGGGTTTCCATTGGGTTATAAAAAGCCCCTAAGACTTTAACCCCCCCCTCCCCACTGGGCAGTAAACCCCAAGCGCTGTTAGGTCCTGACCAGCCATGGGGCAAACACAGCAAACAGAGAAGAGCCAGGAAATGGATGTCAAAGCCCTTCAGGACATGTACGAGAGGTTGGTCCCGGAGTGGACGAGGACCAGCCCCCCCATCACGGACATGAGTCCGTCGGCGTGGAGACGCTTCAGGTCAGAGTCTCTTCACATCCGTAGTACTGTAGTCCGGTCCGTCCTCACTGGAAACCGTTCACCGTCTCAGTGAAGACCAGATGGTTTGAGTCACGTTTAAATCCATCCACTGGACTCGTAGGAGGTTCCTGAAGACGTTTCTCCTCTCGTCCAGGAGGTTCTCCAGTTCTGGTGGTGGTCGGTGTTTCCTCAGCTTCTGACCTCCTTGGATGAGAAGTGAAACGTCTTCAAGAAACCTTCTGCAAACAACTCCGGAGCTCCTGGAACTCATTCTATTTGTTGCTGTCTGTCCCTCTGTCTCCATCCAGAGCATCGACCGGCTGAAGAAAGGCTGGAGGACAGAAGCAGGAGCGTCCCAGCTCTCGGTGGGGGGGTTGTGGATCGCCTGCTGGCGGCCGTAGACAGCGATGGAGACGGTAATCCTGCGTCCACATCAGCCTGGAGGAGTCCCTCTAAGGGGCCCAGCAGGACCCCCGGCTGCTCAGCATGTTGAAGCTGGACCTGGACCCTGCTGGATGGGTGCTGGACCAGCAGGGCTTTCTTTCTGGTCTGGTTCTGAATCATGTTTAGTCTTAAATGAGTGGATTCTCTCCTCCACGTCTGTCCATGAGTCACTCTTGTGGAGATGCTTGCCTCGGTCACATGACTACAGTATTTCCACACACTGGGGGGCACCTCAAAGCCTTATATATAGAACCACATAGATGGTGTGACGTCACGAGGACGCTGCTAATAAAGTTGATACAAACTGATCACCTTCATTATTAGTTAGAATAAACGTTTGTCGCTGGTCGTTTTATTTTGCTGGATGCAATTCCAGGACACGACCACCAGAGGGGGCAGCAGCGACGAGATGATGAAGGAATTCAACTCTTCAGCTTCATTCACTGAGTCGATTGATTATTGATTACACACACACACACACACACACACACACACACACACACACACACACACACACACAGACACACAGAGACACACACACACACACACACACACACACACACACACAGACACACACACACACACACACACACACACACACACACACACACACACAGACACACACACACACACACACACACAGACACACACAGACACACACACACACACACACACACACACAAACACACACACACACACACACACAGACACACACAGACACACACACACAGACACACAGAGACACACACACACACACACACACACACACACACACACACACACACACACAGACACACACACACACACACACACACACACACAGACACACACACACACACACACACACACACACAGACACACACACACACACACAGACACACACACACACACACACACACAGACACACACAGACACACACACACACACAGACACACACAGACACACACACACACACACACACACACACAGACACAGACACACACACACACACACACGTGCTTGCAGCACATCGCCAGCAGGTGGCGCCATTGTTCAGTCCATGTTCCCGTCATCAGGAGCCAATCAGCCGTCAGCAGGAAGTCATAGCGGGGAGGAGGAAGTGGGGTGGGGGTTAATACGTGTAACGTCTGACCCCCGCCTCTGGGGGTCGTGAGCGGCGGACGATGAAGGAAGCGGCGCCGTCCAACACTAACACGTCCAGGATGTGGATGACGGAGGGCAGGGAGCGCCGGTCGCCCGCCGCCGGCCAATCACGTCGCTGGAGACGAGCAGGTTTGTTCTGTTGCCGTGGGAGACGCCGCTCGTCCCGTTTCTTCATCATGGGGGAATCAGATGTTAATTAGCGGCGCCCCCTGCTGGGCTCACGCTAAGCCCCGCCTCCCCAGAGATGGCCCCCCGCTGGTGGAACTTCATAACGCTAATAAAGAGGGGCCCCGGGGGGCCCGGCGCCGCTGGACTCCTTAAACAAGGAGGAGGCGTCGCCCTCCCCTTCATCACATCCAGGAAGTTTACCGTAGACAAAACTCCGCCCTGATTCACTGCAGCTAGCAGCCGCTAGCCGCTAGCAGCTGCTGATGGATGTTGGGGTCAAAGGTCGAGGATGCCGTCGGATGTCGACCTGAACATCACAACCGTCTGAGATGAAGCAGTCCCTCCTGCCCCCCCCCACCACCGCAGCGTCCCCCCCCCTCAGGGAGTTCAACGGCGGGGTCACGGTCTGCGTTTGTACCCGGGTACCTGTGGGACCAGAGGTCAAAGGTCGGCCCTGAGCAGCGCAGACGATCAGAGTGAAGGTCACCAACAGAAACACGCCTGACCTGCTGATGGGGGCCCGGCGGGGGGGTCGGGGGAGGGGGGACCTGCTGATGCTAACAGGGGTCGTGGGGTCATGGTGTCAGAATGAACCTGTTTTAGAGGGGGGGGGCGGCTGAGCACCGAGATGAAAGATTTACGAGTTGAAACCAGGAGAGCGGCGTGAGGCGTTCAGGCGTCGCTCACAGATCAGGAAAAACCAGCGCCGCTTCAGGAACGGCAGCTCCTCCCCCCTCTGGATCCCGTCCTGTGATTGGATCAGACCCCAAGGAGAGTCCGTCGCCGCCCCCGTCGGAGGCTTTGTTAACGCCCATCGTGAGACAAACTGATCAGCATCATGTTAGCATGTCGCTAACAGCAGTTAGCGGCTAACTGGACCCGTCTGTGTCGGCTCGTCTCCACGCGGCGGGACACGCCGGCGGGACACGCCGGCGGCGAGCCGCAGCGCTCCCGTCCGACGCTCGGATGCTGCTGGAGTCCGATGACGGATGTGAGACGGAATGGAATCCGACCGACGATCAATATTGACGATCGATACGGGGGGGCCGTTTGACCGCCGGTTCAAAACGACTCCGTCAACGAGTGTGTGTGTGTGTGTGTGTGTGTGTGTGTGTGTGTGTGTGTGTAGTGTAGCATGTATCATCCACATCTTGCTAGCTAGCATTAGCATGCTAACCCGCGTGGATTCTGAAGGTGCTGTGGTGTCGGAGGCGTCTTGAACGCCCCCCCACCCCCCACCCCCCAGCCAGTTGCCATGGCAATGGCAGAAGCTTCCAGACGAGGAGGATGAAAGGTTCTCCTTGAAGACCAACTGAATGAGAACGAGTCTGATCGAAGAACCGGACCGGATCGAACCGGATCGACCCAAACCGGATCGACCCAAACCGGATCGACCCAAACCGGATCGACCCAAACCGGATCAAACCAAACCGGATCGAACCAAACCGGATCAAACCAAACCGGATCAAACCGAACCGCATCAAACCACACCGGATTGACCCAAACCAGATCAAACCGAACCGGATCAAACCAAACCGGATCAAACCGAACCGGATCGACCCAAACCGGATCAAACCGAACCGCATCAAATCACACCGGATTGACCCAAACCGGATCAAACCGAACCGGATCAAACCGAACCGGATCAAACCAAACCGGATCAAACCGAACCGGATCGACCCAAACCGGATCAAACCGAACCGGATCGACCCAAACCGGATCAAACCAAACCGGATCAAACCAAACCGGATCAAACCGAACCGGATCAAACCAAACCGGATCAAACCGAACCGGATCGACCCAAACCGGATCAAACCAAACCGGATCAAACCGAACCGGATCTACCCAAACCGGATCAAACCAAACCGGATCAAACCAAACCGGATCAAACCGAACCGGATCAAACCGAACCGGATCAAACCGAACCGGATCAAACCGAACCGGATCAAACCGAACCAGATCAAACCAAACCGGATCAAACCGAACCGGATCAAACCGAACCGGATCGACCCAAACCGGATCAAACCAAACCGGATCAAACCACACCGGATCGACCCAAACCGGATCAAACCAAACCGGATCAAACCGAACCGGATCAAACCGAACCAGATCAAACCAAACCGGATCAAACCGAACCGGATCAAACCGAACCGGATCAAACCAAACCGGATCAAACCGAACCGGATCAAACCACACCGGTACACCAGACCCATTGGTCCTACACCCACTGGTGAATCTCCTGCTGCAGAACCACCAGCAGGACGGGGTGGGGGTGGGGGTGGGCGGCTGCAGCAGCTCATTCATCAAGTCATTAGAGGGGGTGGCTCCTGTGGTATTTCAGCCTGTCCATCAGTGGAGGAGAGTCCCAGAGGAGGACCCCCCCATCTCACCCCCCCCCCCCCCACACACACACACACACTGCCCCCTCTCCCCCCTGACGCACAGTCTGACTTCTATTTCTCCCCCTTCTTCCTCTCGTCTATCACAGCGTCTCTCCCACTTTATCTCCCACCTCTACTGCACACACACACACACACACACACACACACACACAGTCACGCACACACACACACACACACACACACAGTCACGCACACACACACACACACACACACACACACACACACACACACACACACACACACACACACTCACACACACACACGTCTAAAACG
The DNA here is from genome assembly GCF_040054535.1 of Antennarius striatus. Taxonomy (NCBI): domain Eukaryota; kingdom Metazoa; phylum Chordata; class Actinopteri; order Lophiiformes; family Antennariidae; genus Antennarius; species Antennarius striatus. The sequence goes on along the minus strand of NC_090776.1, from coordinate 728,547 downwards.
ACTATTGACGTTTCAATTGGGTGTTTTTCTGCTCCTCGCTGATGCGTCCCAGCAGGACGACGCCCACATGTCAGTGGGCCGGACAGGGGCGGAGCCTGTGGTCTGAGGCGGCGGCGAGGCGTCAAGATGATGCATCACCATGGATCAGTAAAACCAAAACAAGTTAGACTGGACCTGTCCAGGTCCTGGTTCTGATCCTAGTCCTGGTTCTGGTTCTGATCCTAGTCCTGGTTCTGATCCTGGTTCTGGTTCTGATCCTAGTCCTGGTTCTGATCCTAGTCCTGGTTCTGATCCTGGTTCTGGTTCCGCTGCTCCTCATAGAGGATGAAAAGTTTCATCATCTTCATCATCATCAGTTTGATCTTCATCTTCAGGTGTTTTACCTGTGAGGTAAACAGGAAACACCTGGAGGGAGTGACAGACACGCCCCCAGAGGCGGGCACAGGACACGCCCCTCCACCAGAGGCCTGTTAGCTCAGAGGTCAAAGGTCAACCTGAGAGCAGACCCCTCTGATCCCGTTTCAACCGGGTCCTCCTCACGTCTGCAGGTTAGCTCCCTGCGGCTAATTAGCCGGTTGCATAGCAACAAGAGCAGTGATGTGAAGTCCCACGGCCCCTGAAGGCCCCACGCTTCATTGGGTCTGGACGGGTACCGTGGCGACGCCCGTCGTGAGGTCGGTTGGGATCCATCGACCACCTTCACTGCTACACCTGTTGGAGGCGGAGCTGGAGGAGGAGCTGAGAAGAGCTGGAGGCGGAGCTGATGAACGAAACGCCAGCAGATTGGAGGAGAACAGACCGGATGATGAAACGAGAATTCTGACAGCACAGCATTAGCCTCGGATGCTAATCATCTCACAGATAATCACACAGTCACCGGGTCAGGAGGTTAGCGCGCCGCTAATGCTAATCAGCTGTGAGCCGTTAACCTGCCAGAATAATGGGAAATAATTACAAAAGCTAATTCATTAGCATCGAACGCGTCAATTCAATTAGCTCTGATTTACACGTAGCGTAGCCACCTGTTAGCAGACGACACGTAGCGTAGCCGCCTGTATGCAGACGGCATATGTAGCATAGCCACTTGTTAGCAGACGACACATGTAGCATAGCCATCTGTTAGCAGACAACACATAGCGTAGCCACCTGGTAGCAGACGACACATGTAGCGTAGCCATCTGTTAGCAGACAACACATAGCGTAGCCACCTGGTAGCAGACGACACATGTAGCGTAGCCACCTGGTAGCAGACAACACATAGCGTAGCCACCTGGTAGCAGACGACACATGTAGCGTAGCCATCTGTTAGCAGACGACACAAAGCGTAGCCACCTGGTAGCAGATGAGGCATGTAGCATAGCCACCTGTTAGCAGACACACGTAGCATAGCCAACTATATTTAATTTTACTGATTGGTGTGTTAGCTTAGCTTAGTACTAGCATGTAGAGTAATCTTATGCAAATGCGTTTACTGTCGGCTTGTTAGCATGTTCATATTCATCAGATTAGCATCTTCCTGGTGTTAACAGGCGCTAGTTAGCGTGTGACACGTAGCACAGGGCTCACGCACACGCAGCAACGTTAGCATGGAAACGGCGCGGCTGCTGCTCATCCGACACCGGCGCTAATACGATTAGACTGGATTATGGTAATGTGGGGGGGTCAGGGGGGCTTTTCTGCTCTCGTTTCGGGGGCTGGTTAATTGGTTGGGTTGCTTTGATGTGGAGGCGATGAGAGGAGGGGGGTGGTGGGAACAGCGGGTGGAGGCGGGGCTTAAAACTCCAGCCGGTTTATCTCCAGTGTGCTGGAATCAGTGGCGGCGGCGATGAAGGAAACCCGAGGAAAGACGCCTCGATTACAGATGAGTAAACAGGAAGTACAAAGATTAGGCCGACACCCACTTCCTTTCATCCCCACGTAAATCCAGGATCAGTTTCTGGTTCATTGATCAGGAACAGACGTTTGAACGGGAAAAGAATCACGGACCTGCTCAAGTATAGAATTAAAATCATTAATTTAAAGGAGCCGCCCACCAGGGCGTGGCCTGGGCGTGGCCTGGGCGTGGCCAAGGCGCTCCGGCGACGCCTTCCTATCTTGGTCTTATTTTTACGTTTTATCATCGTTCCAGACAAACAGAATAAACCCGACTGTTTGGGATGAAAAAACAAAAACGTTTTTAGTTTAAAACCACGCCTCACCGTCACCATGGCAACAAAACAAACAAAGCATCTCTTTGGATACCGATGACATCACACACACCTGGAAGATTAAAAAACACCAAACAAACGACTTTGTCAGTAAAAATCTTGCAATTTATTTGCATATAAAGGCAGCTAAATATATCACAACCAATGCAAAAGAGAGAACTAACATTTCCATGACGGGTACAATCAGAGAGGAAGAGGAGGAGGAAGAGGAGGAGGAAGAGGAGGAGGAGGAGGAGGAGGAGGAAGAGCATTTACAGCGCCGAGCTCAGACAACTATGGCAACGTTTTTTTTGTGCTAGCAAGGTTGCATCGACACAGTGCAAAATGAGAAGGAAGCAACACAAACACAGATTCACACCTTAAAGGACGTCCGCCTGTCGGAGGGCACCTGAACGCATCGCGGCTCAGACAGGAAGTAGTTCAGTACGGATGCTTTACAGCATGGAGATAGAATATTTATAGACTTTATTTATACATTTTTTTCCAAATCAGGGCAGAAATTTGTAGGCGGAGTCAACAAAAATGTGGGCCGTCGACCCCGACTCAGGTGGGGGGGCTGACAATTAATAAATAAAGACTCGTCTCTGAGCTCGCAGAGAGGTGGTGGGGAGGAGGTGTGGGGGGGCTCTAGCCGAGAACATTAAAGCTAGTTTAAGGCAGCGTCCCTGTCAGCCAATCAGAAAACAGCTTAACAAAATAAAAGCGCTAAAAACACAGAAAACATGAAAACGTGGATCCGACGTCCGGCTAATGCAAACAAAACCAAAAGAATTGTACAAATTCACAAAGCATTTATTTATCTTACAGTCTGAACAATATTTATCAAGAGCAAAGATTGTGTAACCACACCCCCCCACCCCGCCCCGCCCCCCCAGGGAGAATACCAGCATCTTCATCATTGGTAGAACGATATTAACAATATTAATGAAGGAAACCAGAACCGTTGGCACGAGCAGAAAAAAAACCTACCAGTATTCTCCTTTAACCTGGCCCCCCCATCAAACCCCGCCCCTTCCCACCCCTAGCCCCGCCCCCTCAGTCTCTGGTCAGTCTCAACAGGTTGAAGGAGACCAAAAGTTTGCAAAGAAACACGTACATTTTTTTTCTTATCTCGACATATTTATAGAAAAAGTAGTTTATCCTGCCTGTGGCCCCGCCCCCGCCCCCCCCCGCTGGTCTCAGGAGCTGGAGGGGGTGGGCAGGTCGAACACGATGGGGGGGTTGGTGGGCTGGAAGCTGACGGTGCAGGTGGAGGCGTTGATGAAGGTGGTGTAGCCGTCGGTCATGATGCCGTAGCCTGAGACGGAAACACGGCAGGAAGTCAGTAAAGGGTTAACACGTTTCTATGGTAACCGGACAAAAATTATATCAAAGTAAATAACAACAAATAAATAAAGGTCAGGTGTACAGGATAAGAGGCAGAGAATAGTCCACCTTAAAAAGCTCTGAGAAACGCGTGACGTCATGACATGTAGCTGTCACCTGTGTCACATCTATCACCTGTGTCACATCTATCACCTGTGTCACATCCATCACCTGTGTCACATCCATCACCTGTGTCACATCCATCACCTGTGTCACATCTATCACCTGTGTCACATCCATCACCTGTGTCACATCCATCACCTGTGTCACATCCATCACCTGTGTCACATCTATCACCTGTGTCACATCTATCACCTGTGTCACATCAATCACCTGTGTCACATCCATCACCTGTGTCACATCTATCACCTGTGTCACATCCATCACCTGTGTCACATCTATCACCTGTGTCACCTGTGTCACATCTATCACCTGTGTCACATCTATCACCTGTGTCACATCCATCACCTGTGTCACATCTATCACCTGTGTCACATCCATCACCTGTGTCACATCTATCACCTGTGTCACATCCATCACCTGTGTCACATCCATCACCTGTGTCACATCCATCACCTGTGTCACATCCATCACCTGTGTCACATCCATCACCTATGTAACATTTATCACCTGTGTCACATCCATCACCTGTGTCACATCCATCACCTGTGTCACATCCATCACCTGTGTCACATCCATCACCTGTGTCACATCTATCACCTGTGTCACCTGTGTCACATCTATCACCTGTGTCACATCTATCACCTGTGTCACATCCATCACCTGTGTCAATCCATCAGCTGTGTCACATCTATCACCTGTGTCACATCCATCACCTGTGTCACATCCATCACCTGTGTCACATCCATCACCTGTGTCACATCCATCACCTGTGTCACATCCATCACCTATGTAACATTTATCACCTGTGTCACATCCATCACCTGTGTCACATCCATCACCTGTGTCACATCCATCACCTGTGTCACATCTATCACCTGTGTCACATCCATCACCTGTGTCACATCTATCACCTGTGTCACATCCATCACCTGTGTCACATCTATCACCTGTGTCACCTGTGTCACATCTATCACCTGTGTCACATCCATCACCTGTGTCACATCCATCACCTGTGTCACATCTATCACCTGTGTCACATCTATCACCTGTGTCACATCTATCACCTGTGTCACATCCATCACCTGTGTCACATCTATCACCTGTGTCACATCTATCACCTGTGTCACATCTATCACCTGTGTCAACTGTGCCACATCTATCACCTGTGTCACCTGTGTCACATCTATCACCTGTGTCACATCCATCACCTGTGTCACATCTATCACCTGTGTCAATCCATCACCTGTGTCAATCCATCACCTGTGTCACATCCATCACCTGTGTCACATCCATCACCTGTGTCACATCTATCACCTGTGTCACATCTATCACCTGTGTCACATTTATCACCTGTGTCACATCTATCACCTGTGTCAACTGTGCCACATCTATCACCTGTGTCACCTGTGTCACATCTATCACCTGTGTAACATCTATCACCTGTGTCACATCTATCACCTGTGTCACATCTGTCACCTGTGTCACATCTGTCACCTGTGTCACATCTATCACCTGTGTCACATCTATCACCTGTGTCACATCCATCACCTGTGTCACATCTATCACCTGTGTCAATCCATCACCTGTGTCACATCCATCACCTGTGTCACATCCATCACCTGTGTCACATCTATCACCTGTGTCACATCTATCACCTGTGTCACATCTATCACCTGTGTCACATTTATCATCGGTGTCAGATTTATCACCTGTGTCACATCTATCACCTGTGTCACATCCATCACCTGTGTCACATCTATCACCTGTGCCACATCTATCACCTGTGTCACATCCATCACTTGTGTCACATCCATCACCTGTGTCACATCTATCACCTGTGTCACATCTATCAACTGTGTCACATCTATCACCTGTGTCACATCTATCACCTGTGTCAACTGTGCCACATCTATCACCTGTGTCACCTGTGTCACATCTATCACCTGTGTAACATCTATCACCTGTGTCACATCTGTCACCTGTGTCACCTCTATCACCTATGTAACATCTATCACCTGTGTCACATCCATCACCTGTGTCACATCCATCACCTGCGTCACATCCATCACCTGTGTCACATCCATCACCTGTGTCACATCTATCACCTGTGTCACATCCATCACCTGTGTAACATCTATCACCTGTGTCACCTGTGTCACATCTATCACCTGTGTCACATCTATCACCTGTGTCGCATCTATCACCTGTGTCGCCTGTGTAACAATCCATCACCTGTGTCACATCTATCACCTGTGTCACATCCATCACCTGTGTCACATCCATCACCTGTGTCACATCTATCACCTGTGTCAATCCATCACCTGTGTCACATCCATCACCTGTGTCACATCCATCACCGGTATCACATCTATCACCTGTGTCACATCCATCACCGGTATCACATCTATCACCTGTGTCACATTTATCACCCGTGTCAGATTTATCACCTGTGTCACATCTATCACCTGTGTCACATCCATCACCTGTGTCACATCTATCACCTGTGCCACATCTATCACCTGTGTCACATCCATCACCTGTGTCACATCCATCACCTGTGTCACATCTATCACCTGTGTCACATCTATCACCTGTGTCACATCTATCACCTGTGTCAACTGTGCCACATCTATCACCTGTGTCACCTGTGTCACATCTATCACCTGTGTAACATCTATCACCTGTGTCACATCTATCACCTGTGTCACATCTGTCACCTGTGTCACATCTATCACCTGTGTCACCTCTATCACCTATGTAACATCTATCACCTGTGTCACATCCATCACCTGTGTCACATCCATCACCTGTGTCACATCCATCACCTGTGTCACATCCATCACCTGTGTCACATCTATCACCTGTGTCACATCTATCACCTGTGTCACATCCATCACCTGTGTAACATCTATCACCTGTGTCACCTGTGTCACATCTATCACCTGTGTAACATCTATCACCTGTGTCACATCTATCACCTGTGTCGCCTGTGTAACAATCCATCACCTGTGTAACATCTATCACCTGTGTCACATCTATCACCTGTGTCACATCTATCACCTTTGTCACATCTATCACCTGTGTAACATCTATCACCTGTGTCACATCTATCACCTGTGTAACATCTATCACCCTTTGTAACATCCATCAACTGTGTCAAATTTATCACCTGTGTCACATTTATCACCTGTGTAACATCTATCACCTGTGTCACATCTATCACCTGTGTAACATCTATCACCTGTGTCACATCTATCACCTGTGTAACATCTATCACCTGTGTAACATCCATCAACTGTGTCAAATTTATCACCTGTGTCACATTTATCACCTGTGTAACACCTATCACCTGTTTCACCTCTATCACCTGTGTCACATTTATCACCTATGTAACATCTATCACCTGTGTAACATTTATCACCTGTGTAACACCTATCACCTGTTTCACCTCTATCACCTGTGTCACATCTATCACCTGTGTAACATCTATCACCGGTGTCACTTGGACAGTCACTGTTAGCTAAAACAGCTCCTGCCCTGTGCCCCTGTGGGGCGGTGTGAGGCACAGGTGCTAACAGGAAGTGATGTCAGGACCAGCTGACGTACCTTCATGAATTCCCCCGAAGGCGTGGAGTTTGGGCCGGACCCTCTTCTGGACCGTGTTGAGCAGCTCCACACACCCCACCCTCTGCAGCTCCTTAGGAACCCAGTCCCTGAAGCCTGGGGGGGACACAGGTGTGTTTACCAGCCCCGCCCTACTATGCCCCGCCCTCAATGCCCCGCCCAAATCAAGTTTCGGTTCAATCAAACAACGGACGGAGAAAACGAGATTAGCTGGAACGACTCCGTGATTATGAAAACCAATAGTCATTACTGAATGTCTGGATAACACACACACACACACACGTACACACACACACACACACACACACACGTACACACACACACACACACACGTACACACACACACACACACACACACACGTACACACACACACAGACACACACCACACACACACACACACACAGACACACACACACACACACAGACACACACACACAGACACACACACACACACCCACACACACAGACACACGTTTACACACACACACACACACACACACATACACACGTTTACACACACACACACACACACACACACACACACACACACACACATACACACGTTTACACACACACACACACGCATACCACACACACACACAAACACACACAGACACACGTACACACACGTACACACGTACACACACACACACACACGTTTACACACACACACACACGCATACCACACACACACACAAACACACACACACACACACACGTACACACGTACACACACGTACACACACAGACACACGTTTACACACACACACACACACACGTTTACACACACACACACACAAACACACACACACACACGTACACACACACACACACACACACACACACACCCTGCAGTAACATCCGATCTAGACTATAATGAGGCTCGTTAGGCGAGCGACGGAGGCCTGTGATTGGCTCATTGGCTCACCGAGGGGGGGTCCGTGGGTCATCAGGATGTCGATGCCTTCAGGGACCAGGTTCCACTTGTCCAGCAGGGACTGCCCCCGGGGCAGGTTGAACCCCCAGCCGTTAAACCACGGGGTCCTGCAGAGACGCCACATGATCAGAGACAGATGTAATGATCCACCCGACCACCGGGGGCGCTGACAGGATATGACATCATCAGACACCAGAGACCTCGTCTGTGAAAAACTCTGCTACTCATTTACACCACAGGAAGTCTTTTATTTTGAAAAACAGCCTGCGGTCACATGACAACACGGGTTAAACACGCCAACGACACGTTTACAAATTCCACCGCCCTCAATAAAACATTTTAGTGGTACAATGATGGATGAGTGATGGATGAATGATGGATGAGTGATGGATGAGTGATGGATGAATGATGGATGAGTGATGGATGAGTGATGGATGAGTGATGGATGAGTGATGGATGAGTGATGGATGAGGGATGGATGAGTGATGGATGATTGATGGATGAGTGATGGATGAGGGATGGATGAGTGATGGATGATTGATGGATGAGGGATGGATGAGTGATGGATGAGTGATGGATGAATGATGGATGAGTGATGGATGAATGATGGATGAGTGATGGATGAGGGATGGATGAGTGATGGATGATTGATGGATGAGTGATGGATGAGGGATGGATGATTGATGGATGAGGGATGGATGAGTGATGGATGAGTGATGGATGAGGGATGGATGAGTGATGGATGATTGATGGATGAGGGATGGATGAGTGATGGATGAGTGATGGATGAGGGATGGATGCAGACATAACGCTGTGATGTTGCGATGGGGGCGGGGCTTTGGGACCTCGTCAAACATCAGTAACCTTTGTTCATGCGGGGGGGGGCTAACCAGACCCCCCCGATCTGGTCCTTCTGAAGCATCCCTTAGAAAACGAACCGTCTGACTTCAGGTCGGCGGGGGGAGGAGCTTCCTGAGCCGTGGGGTCTAGCGCCCCCCCAGGATCGATCTGGTGCCGTTCCCCCCCCCCCAGACTGAGAAACGAGCAGCCAATCAGGAGGCAGCGAGGCTGATTAATGAAAACTAATCACACAGATACAGCTAATGGACGCCTAATGGATCACCACCGCCACCGCAGAGGGGGCGGAGCTTCAGCCCGCAGTGGGGGGCGGAGCTTCAGCCTGGAGAGCATCTATCTGGATCTGCTAACAGATTGGGACGCGGCCCGAAAACGTCCCGACGGCAGAAACACAAAGCTGGGCGTCGGCTCAGCTTCCTGTTCCACCCCCCCCAAGACATCCGTCATGGGGGGGCCCTACCCCCCCAATACGGGTGGATCCGGAGCCCAAAGGTCCTGCCTGAGAGGGGTGGGACGCCGCCACAACGGCCCCATTGTTGCCCCCGCCGGTAAAATATACCTTCATGCAAGTGTATTAGTTACCCCCCCCCCCCCCCCCACAAGATTAATGACATCCTGGTCCCATAAAGGACAGATTGTTTCCTCTGTGTGTGTCTGTGTGTGTGACACACACACACACAGACACACACACAGACACACACACACACACACACACACACACAGACACACACACACACACACACAGACACACACACACACACACAGACACACGCACACACACACACACACACACACACACACAGACACACAGACACACAGACACACAGACACACACACAGACACACACACACACACACACACACACACACACACACACACACACACACACAGACACACACACACACAGACACACACACACAGACACACACACACACACACACAGACACACACAGACACACAGACACACACACACACACACACACAGACACACACACACACACACACAGACACAGACACACACACACACACACACACACACACACACACACACACACACACACACACACACACACACACACACACAGACACACGCACACACACACACACACACACAGACACACAGACACACACACACACAGACACACACACACACAGACACACACACACACAGACACACACACACACACACACACACACACACACACACACACACACACACAGACACACACACACACAGACACACACACACAGACACACACAGACACACACAGACACACACAGACACACAGACACACACACACACACACACACACACAGACACACACACACACACACACACACACACACACACACACACACACACACAGACACACACACACAGACACACACACACACACACACAGACACACACAGACACAGACACACACACACACACACACACACACACACACACACACAGACACACACACACACACACACACACACACACACACACACACACACACACACACACACACACACACACACACACAGTGTTCAAACACACTCCAGAGCCAAGCGTGTGTCAGGTGAAGGATGACCCAGATGCATCGTGGGAAACCCGTTGGACTAGAGGAGGCAGCGGGTGAGGGGGGGTGGCGGGGGGGCAGGCGATCCATGGTGTCTGACCTCTGAGTCAGACTGGCCCCGGGGTCACGGGGGGGCGGGGCTCTAATTGATCAACCTGTCAGAGCCAATGAGGAGGGCCGTGTTAATGGGAGTTTTATAAGCCCCACGGGGGCAGCACCTGACACACACTCAGACCAGTGTGTGTGTGTGTGTGTGTGTGTGTGTGTGTCTGTGTGTGTGTGTCTGTGTGTGTGTGTGTGTGTGTGTGTGTGTGTGTGTGTGTGTGTGTAGCTTATTAAATGGAACCAAGTGCGTTTGACAAATGGCCTCTCAACACCAAGGCCACCTTAGCAAACTTTGGGGACGAGGTAGAAACCACAAGGGTGAAGATGTGTGTGTGTGTGTCTGTGTGTGTGTGTGTGTGTGTCTGTGTCTGTGTGTGTGTGTGTGTGTGTGTGTGTGTGTGTGTGTGTGTGTGTCCAGCACTAATAACCTATGCCCGGTGACTGATGGAGTGTGGAATGGATTAATCTCCTGCTGCCAAACGTGGAGGCGCTAAGGGTTAGCCTGCAGCCTTTAGCCTCCTGAGGGGGGGCCACGCCCCCGTTCACACGCCCCCCTCCCGCCCCCCCTCCAGGGCTCACCCCCTCACCGGGTGCAGGTTGACCTCCAGGACTCCGGCATAAAACAAGTGCGGCGTCAGCCGGCGGACACGGTGCTGCTGGCAGAGGACAGAGGCACCTGATTGGACAGAGAGGAAGGGCGTGGGAAGGGCGGGACCTTTTGATGTCACAGCTGGATGCCCCACCCCAACCCTTCAAGAACCCCCCAACAACCCCCTTCAAACTCAAACCAGGACGGTTTTTTATTCACAATTTAGTTTTTGTTGTGTTGTTGTTGTTTTTTTACTTATTTATTTATTTTTAGCTATTTATTTATTTATTTATTATTTATTTTTTATTCACGTTTTTTATATCTATATCACAACACACAGCTGATGCACCAGGGGGCGTGGCCTGTGTCAGAGCCGAGGGGTGTGGCCAGAACACGGGTCCTGAAGAGGATTAACAGAAGGGTTCCATCCAGAGAAGGATCCGTCATTAAAACAGGCATCAGACTCGCTTCCACGGGGAGGCGGGGCTTAAGTATTTAACTCCGTCCTGATTGGCCGCTGCAGCCTGTGGCGTTTGATTGGGCGTCTGTCTGTTAGCCGCTAAAACACTCGACTTTCCTGCCGTTGTTGCTCCTTCAAACCGGTCGGTTTCCCGTCGGATGAAGAGCAGACCATCGTCAGCAAAGCGACGACGTGAACCAGGTTGTGTTAGGACCTGGTCCCCCCCCCCCCGACATGACTCCAAACAACCCTTCATCTGGGGTCAAAGGTCGAGGACAGGGGTGTTCAAAGCAAGAGGAAAGGTCAGGGGGTCGTTCCTGGTTATTGTCTCCGCCTCCAGAGCACGGTTGCCGGGGCGCCGAGGCAACAATGGTGCCGGGAACACACAGGAGCCAGCATTGTTCGCCCCACGGGCGTCCACACAAAGCGCCCGAACAGAACCCAAGGCCGACCGGGGGGGGGCCTCACAAAGGAGCGCAGGATGCTGACAAACACCCTCCATCGTTAAGCGGGGGCGGGACGAGAAGCGGATGAAACCTGCGGCGTCTCGCCGACGGCTCAGCCTCTTCGTCACGCGCTGCACCTGTGTGCGCGGACCCCCCCGCGCCGCTGCCTCAGCGCGGCGGGCGGAGATAAGCCCCCATCCCGTCCTCGCCGCTGACGCTGTGAGGGGTCAGCAGGAAGGACAGGAAGTGCAGCGCGGCGACGTGAATGCTATCGCCGCCGAGCAGGAAGCTGCCCGTGTTTGTGTCGCTGTCGGCGCTGATGGATGGCTCCCCGAGGACACGCCCCCCTCGCCGCTCCCACCGAGACGGGGGGGGGGGGGGTGAGCCTCACTGGGACAACGGCTGGCGTTAGCCTGGAGCCTTTAGCGGTAAAAATGTTACCCAATTTAACAGACAGATCTTTTAGTTAATTTCAATTCTTTCTTTTTATATTTAAATTTAATTTCTAAATGTATTTTAAATTTTTAAATTTATTTAAATTGCTATTTTTTATTTTTATACTTTTATTTAATTTTCCTACGAAACTCTTAGTTTCTTATTATTTTTATTAATTTTATTTATTGTTAAATTTATTTAAACTTTTTAAATTTGTTTAAATTGCTATTTTTAATTTTTTTAATTTCCAGACTTTTATTTAATTTTCCTAGGTAACTCAAATTTTTTTTAGTTTATTTTAAAATGTTTTATTATTTTTACGAATGTTTTGTAATGACATCATCTATGACATTCAAAGGGCCCCGCCCCTTCTCCCTGCTGTGGACCAATCCCTTCGACACACCTGATCCCTTCTGCCTGAACCAATGACCCGTCCCCGTCCAGCGTGGGACGAGCGCCTGCTAACACATGCTAGCTGTCTGCCTACCACGTGCTCGCCTGCCCCCTCGTTTGCCTCATCATCACAGAGGCTAACCCGCGGCGCCATTAGCGGCTAACACGCAGCTCCGCCGCTAAAGGGCAACGTTCCATTAATTCTGCAGGTACAAAGGAAGAAACGGTTTCAGGGCGCGTTTAGCGGCGCTAGCGCTCAGCCTCTTTGTGGGGGGGGGGCTGGGGGGGCTCCAGTGTGTTTACACAGAGCTGGTATTAATAACGGAGCCACTTAGCATTCAGCGGCGCCGGCCTCAGCTTGTTTGCTTCACAGGTCATTAAATTGATGCCGCAGCGCTAACGTTCATTACAGCGGCGCAGCGGTCGGGGCTCCGCCTCCAATCCCCCGCCAGAATCCGGCACCGCCTTCCTCTTCCTCATCCCTGGACACTCTAACGCTAATGCTAAGACAGCTACACGTGGGGCGTAGTCAGCAAAGACCACCCACGATGAGGCTTCTCTCTAGCTCCGCCCCAAAGTCAAAGAACCACACCCCCACGGAGGAGGAGGTCGAAATGCCATGGAAACCAACCACAGGAAGTAGTCAGGTGCTCCTCTGGGGGCGGGGCCACAGGTGGGACCATCAGGAGCAAAGGAGGACCGGCCCCCCAGGGGAGAGGGCAGCCCAGACATCTGTGGTCCAGACCGGGTCAGGAGTCGTCCTCGGGGTCAGAGGTCACGTCCGAGAGTGAATTAACCCCCCCCCTTCCAAACACAAGTTCTGTGCTTTCAAGAGGACAACAGCCCCCCCCCCCCCCCCCCGCGTTATCCAATCAATGACAAGAATAGAGCCAGGAGAACGAGGGGGGGGGGGGGGGGCGTCTATAGAGAAGTGACCTTCAGAGCCCGTTCAACAGGCTGGCAGCAGCGGGGGCCGCTGGGGGGTCACGGCGCTGCTACCCCCTGGAACAGGAAGTCGCGTTGACCTTTGAACCGCCTCTCAGACACGAGTGGACCCCACCTTCAAACGGCGCCGAGGAGCAGCTGGGGGGGGCCGAGAGGCGGCGCTGTAGTTTCACCAGCGCCACCTTCAGGCTGGAGGACCACGCTACAACACGCTATACACACACACACACACACACACACACACACACACACACACAGCATCCGTCACCTGACAACCAGGTGACAAACCCACCAGTGGGCGGAGCAACATATTTATCACTACTGTGTTTTCACTTTAGGACAGGAGGCGGAGCTCAGCGACCCTCGTGCTGTCAGGCAGCTGTAAAGCGTCGTGATTGGATGAGACAAGATGGCTCAGTGATTCAATGTGGCTAATGCTAATGCTAACTTTTTTGACCCGATCTAAAGCTGAAACAAATTCTTGTTTGTATGAATAAATTAAGCTTCTATTTTATCTGATATGATGAAATTTCTGTGTAAAACTTTCAAATGAAAATAAACTAATTTTTCATGTTCCTTTGATGTTTTCATCACATTTTAATATTTTTTATTATTAACATTTTGTTTTAATGAGCTTTAGGTTCTCTGACACACATTATGATTGAATTTTAATGATGAGTTTCTACAAAACCACGTTTCTCTTGACAGGAACTGATGACATCACAGAGGTGTGTGTGTGTGTGTGTGTGTGTGTGTGTGTGTGTGTGTGTGTGTGGGCACACAGCCAACACACTGAGGTGACTTCAGGGTGACGGAGCTAAAAGCGACCGACACGACGGTCGGATGCGAGCGACGCAAACAAACATCCGACAGGAAGTCACTTTCACTCACCACCATTTCTAACGATGCAACAAGATCAATGATATTGATTTGATTTAAAATCAGTTGAGATTGTTTTGTTAATCTGCATCTAATCCACATCAGATTAAACCTGAACAAACCAGCTGTTCTTCATCCTGACATGACGTCATCATCCTCACCTGATCAATCCATTCACTGATTGATCGAATGAGGAAACAAGACTAATAAACACCTTATAGTAATTTTAATAAATTTAGAATTTTATTTTAATTTATTTTAAAAATTTACTTTTTAATCCATTTAAATTTTTATTTTAATTTTTTTTACGTTTTAATTTAAGAGAATTAAAAAAAACATTTTAAAATGTTTATTCAATTTTCCTACAAAACTTGAATTTTACGTACATGAAGTGTTATAAAATAAAGAAAATTGAATTTAGTTTTCTTTATTTTGTGTTGCATTTAATGTAAATCTTACAATTCCAGCTGTTTATAAAAACTGACTTTTTTGGGGTGGAATCCCCTGAAGAACACTTTTCGTGTGTGATTATTATATCATTATAAGATTTAACGATGACTAATAAAGAAATAAAACTCAGTTTTTCTAAATGTCAGATTCTTTTCTTATAATTTATTTGAAGAATTTTCATTTTAATTTTACGGCTGAGAATAATTTACAGCTTCTTGTCTCAACCTTTAAAAAGTCACATGATCTCATGAGAAAAACAAACCTCCAATCAGCTCATCATCACACACACACACACACACACACACACACACACACACACACACACACACACACACACACACACACACACACACACACACACACACACACACCTGACCTTTACAGTGAAAAATGAATACATGAATAAAACTCAAACCTGCAAACGACAGATCTGCATTTGGCCCCCAGCCCCCCCACTTTGGAGTCAAATGGGGCAGTTTGATTTAATCTGCCCCCCAGGGAGCCCCCCCACACCCCACACACACACTGATGACATTTGGTGGATGGAAAACGACGGAGAGACGAAGACGAGAAGAAAGAAGAGATGAGGAAGAGGGGGGCCAACAGTTTGACCTTTGACCTGTGAGTGCAGTGGCGACTAAGTCTCCAAACAGGTTAATCCCTGGGGGGGGGGTGTTATCGGAGTCGATAGCAGAATTCCTGCATCGGAGCAGCCGTCAGTTATTCATGATGTCATCAAAAGGGGCGTGGCCACACCACCGTAAACTATGAACTCAGTTGTTTGGGTAGTTGACGTGACAACCAGCAAACCTTTGACACCCCCAAAAGTGCCACGCCCCCAAAAACCATGACATCACAGCCCAGCCGCACACATCCGACAGAGGGAACCACGTGGCGACAAACGTTTTTATTACTTCTTACAGTTTAATTAGATCATGAATAAATAATCAATAAACAATAAATAATAAATAAATAATAAAATACATAATAAATAAAAGAGGAAGCAGTAAATAAACGAGACGCAAGTTAAAATTCATGAGTTCTCCAGACGGAGAAACACACCCGTCAGGAGACCTTCAGCTCCTGAAGAGGGCTGATTGACACGTGTGTGTGTGTGTGTGTGTGTGTGTGTGTGTGTGTGTGTGTGTGTGTGTGTGTGTGTGTGTGTGTGTGTGTCTGTGTGTGCGTGCGTGCGTGCGTGCGTGCGTGCGTGCGTGCGTGCGTGCGTGTGTGTGTGTGTGTGTGTGTGTGTGTGTGTGTGTGTGTGTCTGTGTGTGTGTGTGTGTGTGTGTCTGTGTGTGTGTGTCTGTGTGTGTGTGTGTGTGTGTGTGTGTCTTTCACAGTCGACTGATTTCATTCCGACTCGGAAGAGATTCAGAAAATTTCAAGGATGCAGAAAACAGAAATTAAATGTTAGTTTAAAAAACATCAGAAATAATTATTAAATTAAATTAATTTAAATTAAATTAAATGAGATTTAGACCAACTGGAATTATAGAAACCAAAATTATAAAATTAAAATTTGCTCCTTTGGGTCATAAAATCGAACAATCTAT
The DNA here is from genome assembly GCF_040054535.1 of Antennarius striatus. NCBI lineage: Eukaryota > Metazoa > Chordata > Actinopteri > Lophiiformes > Antennariidae > Antennarius > Antennarius striatus. The sequence goes on along the minus strand of NC_090776.1, from coordinate 711,606 downwards.
AAACAAGTGGTTTCTGATTTTCTTCAGGTAAGATTTTTTAAGACTGATTAATATTCAAAGTATTGATTTTGAGGATAATTAACGACAAAAATAATCATGGGTTTGATCAATGAGGAAAACAATCTTTTTTAATTTATCCCTTTGTCCTTCATTCAGTTGTTCATTTAGAAAATATATTGAACTGAATCGGATCAGCTGATCAGAGTCCAACTCAGAGGAAATCAGACCAGCATCTGTGGACCGGGACGAAGACCGGGGGGGGGGGCAGCAGGACGGAGGGAGGAAGGATGGAGGGCACCCTCCTCTTCCTCCTGCTGCTCTTATGTCTGAGGAATTCTGGGTAACGGCCCCGCCGCTGCCTCTGAAGTTAGGCCACGCCCCCTGCTAATTATAGCGCTAACGGATGGGGGCGGGGCCAAGAGTTACTTCAGAGCTGTGAGAACCAGATGAAGCCGGATGGAGGTCGTTCCCACGGCGACCGTCAGCTTATGGCGAGGCGAGGTCGCGTATGAGCATCAGACAGCAGCAGGGCTGCGTTCTGATTGGACGAAACACGCCCAGATAAAACCCTGGACTCCTATTGTCCACTGATGGTTTAAAATCAAACATTCCTATTGGTCGATACATGTTCAATTGAAATACTTGATACCTATTGGACGAAACATATAACAATAACAATAACTCAAATGCTGGATTCTTATTGGTCAATGAGGAGTGATGACAGATGAGAATCAATGGTGACCTGATCGATCAGCATCTGCCTCTGATTGGCTCTGATTGGCGTCTGCTTGAGCCAATCACACGTGACTGTGGGCGTGTCTGGGAACAACAGGAAGTGTGTGTTCTGTTGGTCCGACTCCATCAGCTGATCTCTGACGCTTCACTTTCCCACCCCCGTGTGTGAAAACCAACACAGCCAACACACACCTGCTTCACACACACACACACACACACACACCCATCACCCCCCCCCCCGAGGGCGTGTCCCGGTAACACGCGTATCACTTAACCCCGTGTCAAACACAGGTGTAACGTGAGGCGGGCAGCCGGCCTCACAAAGGGGGGGGGGCACTGGGAATGAACCCAGCATTTCAGAGAGGCCCCTCCCTGAGGAACGACACGGGACAGGATGGGGGGGGGCACACCTTCACCTCAGGGACAAACAAAGACAGAACGGCGCTGCAGCGCGAGCTGAACCGTGTGTGTGTGTGTGTGTGTGTGTGTGTGTGTGTGTGTGTGTGTGTCTCACCAGGGCGCCCCGTAGATCCTGAAGCCCTTGACGGTGACGTCAGAGTCCTGCAGGTACACGGCGTTGGTGAGCAGCGCCTGCACGTTGTCGAAGTCCTCGGGCTTGAGCTTGGACACGGAGGGGAAGCGGTAGTAGTCCTGCTTCACCAGCTCCGCCATGAAGTCCTTGTCGAACGTCAGCTCGTGGTTCCCCGCGATCACCACCTTCACCTCGTAGGGGAGGCCGCCTGCGGGGGGAGGGGGGGTCAGCCGAGGGGGCGGAGCTCCGCTGCACGCTCCACACGCGGAGCTTAGTGTGATCGTCTCGTGCTTTAATTCTGTACTAATCTGATTTTATTTTGTAGTATTCTTTGCATGCTTTTATTTTGTAGTACTCTTTGCGTGCTCTTATTTTCTAGTACTCTGCTTTTATTTTGTAGTACTGTCTGCTTTTATTTTGTAGTACTCTGCTTTTATTTTGTAGTAACCTTTGTATGCTTTTATTTTGTAGTACTCTTTTATTTTGTATCACTCTGCTTTTATTTTGTAGTACTCTGCATGTTTTTATTTTGTAGTACTCTGCATGCTTTTATTTTGTAGCACTCTGCTTTTATTTTGTAGTACTCTGCTTTTATTTTGTAGTACTCTGCATGTTTTTATTTTGTAGTACTCTGCATGTTTTTATTTTGTACTACTCTGCATGTTTTTATTTTGTAGTACTCTGCTTTTATTTTGTAGTACTCTGCTTTTATTTTGTAGTACTCTGCATGCTTTTATTTTTTAGTACTCTGCATGCTTTTATTTTGTAGTACTCTGCATGTTTTTATTTTGTCATCTTGTTTGAGACTCTCCTTCTATAAAGTGTTTTGACACGTCTGCTGATGTGATGAAGCACTTTACAATTAAAAGCTGATCAATCCATTGATCGACTGATCGATCGATCGATAGATGTGTTTTATTTCTGATCAGATCAGAGATCCTCTCCGGGTCAGACGCTCCACTCTGGAGCTCCTCTGACCACACAGGCTGTTGTGTCCCTACAGAAGGTCAACCTAATGTTTGATGTCCCCCAACACACACTCACACACTCACACACACCCACACACACACACACACACACTAACCCCCCCGACCCCCCAGCACAGATCAGGACCTGAGAGAAACTCCAGATAAATGGAGGAGAATCTCCTGACTCCGGGGCGTCAGAGGTTACAACCACCGCTGACAGCCCCACTTGACCCCCCCGGGGCAGCAGACGTGGGGGGGCAGGAGATCTTGACCCAGAACTAAATGGACGGGAGCCTCCATCACATTGCCCCCCCCTCAGGACAGCCTTTCCTTCTCCTTCTCTCTGTATTTTTAGCGCTGCAGGTTCGTTTGTATGCAGCGTTAGTGGAACCGTCGCCACGGCAGCATCACCCCCCCGCCCCAACGCGCAGCAGCCCCCCCGCCCCCCCCACCAAGACCTCATCATTTAGAAGTGGGACGAGTCGACGTGCGTTTGTTTAGTGATTAATAATCTGATTATCTATAAACGGATTAACTCTGCTGCTAATGAGGCGCTGGACGCCGCACATGCTAACGCGCTAGCTGAGCATCTGAACACACACACACACACACACACACACACACACACGCGCTGAACTGAAGTGTCCAGTTTAACCTCTGACCTCCTACTCGTTTAACCTTTGCCCTCTCCTTCTGGCTGCAGGCTGTGTGTGTGTGTGTGTGTGTGTGTGTGTGTGTGTGTGTGTGTGTGTGTGTGTGTGCGCCCCCACCCAGCCAGTCGTTGAACTTCTTGACCTCTGAGGGCAGGCCCAGCTCGGTGAAGTCTCCGGTGTGCAGCAGCACGTCGCCGTACGGCATCTGGATGCCGTCGGTGCGCGAGTGTGTGTCCGACACACACACGAACCGGGTGTGTCCCGCCGGCTTGGGGGTGTCGTAAGGGATGGGGTCCACCCTGGAAAGAGAGGGGGGAGACGGGACTTAATACTCCTGCAAATTGGAAAAAAGTTAAACATGAAGCCACGTGATTGGTCAGAACCCACGCAGGTCGCGTGTAATTGTTGTGTGTGGGAGGACGTTCACTCGCCGCCGTGGCCTTTTGGAAAAACACACCAGCAGACGGGGTCAAAGGTCGTGGCCCAGGTTCACTCCAGATAAGGAGGCCGCCGCGTCTTCTTAAAGCGACGGCTCGCCGTGATGGATCGCTGCGCCGGGAAACCGCCGGGAACGTGTCCAGATAACCAGATGCTATCGGATGCTATCGGACGCTACGGCGCGTGTCCCTACCCCCCCATCCATCACCGGCCCCTGGGACAGCACTGCAACGTCTGAGGGGCCCTGAACGCCTCTTCAAATGAACCGCTAAGCAAACAGGAAGCAGGCGACTTGGTGGAACCAACTGCTCGTGCTAACTGACGCTAACTGGTGCTAAGTAGTGCTAACTGATGCTAATCCATCAGGTTGATGATCTGATTGCTGTGATTAACGAAACGGTTCTGCTCCATAAACATTTTTTTGTTTATGTTTACATTAATAAACACTTCAATGTTTGTTTACTCCTGTTTACAACATGAATAAATAAACAGTTTAATGTTTGTTTACTCCTGTTTACAACATGAATAAATAAACAGTTTAATGTTTGTTTACTCCTGTTTACAACATGAATAAATAAACAGTTTAATGTTTGTTTACTTCTGTTTATAACATGAATAAACAGTTTGTTTGTTTACTCCTGTTTACAACATGAATAAATAAACAGTTGTGTGCGTTCACGTTTGCCGATGATGTCGTAAAAATAACGACTCTGAAACGAGTCCTCAAAAGTCTGACGATGACATCATCAAAACATTAGCCAATCACTGACGTTGTCAAAAACTGACTCCGCCCTCAACTGAGTCTGATTGGATCACTTTAGCCGCACTAAACGACAGAAGCTAGGACCTTAGCGACCACCATGCTAACAGATGCTAACAGGCCTTCCATCGCTCGTCCGTCTTTGACTCCTCCAGGAGAAACATCACAACACAAAGCTGCTGTTTCTCCGCCTCAGACCACTGCATTGCCCCCCCCCCCACCACCACCACCAACACACACACACACTGCCCCCCCCCCACGGTGCAATACCATTTCTCTGAGAGCAGAGGAGGCGTCTCTTATCTTCTGCAATTCAGCTGTCTGCGCTAATTCAATAAACTTTAGAGGCACAAAATGAACAGAGGAGTAACGGGTGGGGGGGGGCACTAGGAGGGGTGGGGGTGGGGGGGCTGAGAACACAGATTCTGAGAGATTTGAATCCACAGGGGGAGAAAAATGAAGAAATGCGTGTAAAATAAAAAGCTTTCAAACAGGAAAGAAAGACTGATGGCGTTCATCTCCCCTCCCCCGCTGCCCCCCCACCCCCGACTCCATTAGTTCAGGCAGGGTGCATCCTCCTCCTCCCCCCTCCCTCGACGGCACACGAAGCTGGAGCTGGAACGGCGGCGACGACGTCGGATAAACCTTCTGCTAATTCCCCTTTCATTAATGGCCCCGCCCCTAATCGGGCCACCGCCCATCCGCCCAGCGGGGGGGGGGGTTAAAACAGATTCAGAACGAATTCTGAATTAATTTATGTAAATTTATTAAAAGCTGATTTAGACACAAAAAATAAAATAATGTGAATAATAAGAACAGAGTCACTCCAGCTGCAGATCAAACACATTCCATCAGTCGCAAATTATTCAGAGTTTCTGATTTTAAACCTAATTTCTGTTGTAGATTATTCCCTGTATTTTTCCTTTCTCTTAATAAACATGTTAAAATTAGAACCATCTTTTCCCCGGTGTTCAAACGAGTGTTTTAGCCATTCTTTTTTTACAGTGCAGCGGTTGAGTGGAGCTGAACCGGGAACAGAAGACAGAACAGATCCGTTTTGTACTCATTTTAGGAATCAGTGATTTCAGGAGAATTAAGAGGTGGTGTCTCAGACTTCATGTCACCTCCAGAAAGCAGTGCATCATGGGATGTGCTTCAAGAAAAATGTGTGCATCCCAACATGACGTTAATGCATCCCAACAGTAGTAACAGAACATACAGTAGAAGAGACACAAGCACTGAGTTTAGGGGACAGATCAATATAAAAACTGAACAAACTGTTCATTTAAATGATTTTAATAATATCGTAAATTTAATAAAAAGAAAAAAAAAGAGTAAAATTATATACAGTATTACCTTTATAAAGCGTTAAAGCCTGGTAGTCATTTTAAAAAAACAGTTTAAAAATAAGTAAAGATGTAATACAGTTTCTTTTTTAACTCTTCACTCAATAGTTTACCTTTAATTCATATTTTCTCCTGTGGACACTGAACCAAGAACCTTCACACACATTTAGTAATGTCTGTAGTAATATATGTAGTAATACCTGTAGTAATACATGTAGTAATACCTGTAGTAATACATGTAGTAATATCTGTAGTAATACCTGTAGTAATACCTGTAGTAACATCTGTAGTATAATCTGTAGTAATATCTGTGGTAATACCTGTAGTAATACCTGTAGTAATATCTGTGGTAACATCTGTGGTAACCTGTGGTAATACCTGTGGTAATACCTGTAATTATACCTGTGGTAATATCTGTAATAATACCTGTAGTAATACCTGTAGTAATACCTGTAGTAATATCTGTGGTAATACCTGTGGTAATATCTGTAATAATACCTGTAATAATATCTGTGGAAATACCTGTGGAAATACCTGTGGTAATATCTGTAGTAATACCTGTGGTAATATCTGTAGTAATACCTGTGGTAATACCTGTGGTAATATCTTCAGTAATACCTGTGGTAATACCTGTAGTAATATCTGTAGTATTATGTGTAGTATTATCTGTAGTAATACCTGTAGTAATATCTGTAGTAATATACAGTGTATGTGGTAATATCTGTAGTATTATCTGTAGTAATATCTGTAGTAATATCTGTAGCAATATACAGTGAATGTAGTATTATCTATAGTATTATCTTTAGTAACATCTGTAGTAATATACAGTGTATGTAGTAATATCTGTAGTAATACCTGTAGTAACATCTGTAGTAATATCTGTAGTAATACCTGTAGTAACACCTGTAGTAATATCTGTCTCTGTTTCTTCATTAACATTTGATTGTTTTTTATTGATTGTCATTTGATTTTTGTCCAATTTTTGCATCTTTTTCAGAAGCATGGTGAAAATCAATCAATCAATCAATCACCCTTTATTAGTCTATCTCAGCAGCAGACGTTCCAAAGCGCTTTAACAGACAGTCAAACCCAACAGGACAAGTCACACAGGTGAGTCACACAGGTGAGTGTCGTGACGACAAACTCAGGTGAGATCAAAACATAGTGGAGATTTCCAGGTGTGAAATGTAAGAGGAGGAATGGAACCACATTTTGTAGAGTGTAGGTTAAAGGTGCTGATGGTGTCAGAGAATGTGCTTCAGACGTGGAGACGCCCCAAACCAGGTGCCTGGTGTCGACACCTCAAGGCCAACGTGTGAAAACCTTCCAGCGCCTTAAATCCTGGAGGAAAAGGTTCACTTTTCACTTTTATTTCTCTGGTTGTTAAATATTAAATTCATCAAATCTCTTCCTGATTTCCATCAAACTAAACCAGAGACTCTGACTCGTTCTGCAGCGACACAGGAAGTGACATCATCATCATCATCATCAGAGGCCAGACCCCACATCAAAAGGGCTTCCATCACAGCGGACCTGTCTAACGTCCGCCATCACCTGACCCCCCCACAGCGCCCGGCCGGGACGGCACCATCACCAGGGGTTCTCCTGTTACAACAGGAGCAACGGGAGGTGGGGGGGGTCTAAAACAGGAAATGACATAATAACCACGCCCCCTGAATGGTTCTGATGAAGTTTAAATCAACAGTTTTTTATTTTAAATGATTTTTTTCAAATCAGATCAGAACTTTCTTCAGACACGGCCCTGACTCGGCTACGCACCCGTTCTCGCACGAGAACACTGCCCCCTGTTGTTTCAGGCGGTACTGCGCCGTTTCCTGATAATTCAACGCTTTAATGCGGAACGTGGAAAACAGTAAAAACGTCACCGAACCCGAAGCAGAAAAAATATTAGTCCACATAAACTAGAACTAAAAAAATAACCTGTTTACTGAAAAAAACAGAATAATAGAGAATAAAACATAAAGGAATTACATTTTGGAAACGCATCCATGAAAAAAATCTAATCTGTTAATTAAGATCATAAATGCGATTTTTAACATTTACACATTTTTTATAATGCTTTATTTGACTGAATATTTTTGCTTAAACAATCACAAATCAGATTCCTTTATTGATCCAATAGGGGAAATTGATTACTTTTTTCAACTGCTCTGTTTCAAATAAAAAACAGAGAATTTAGACTTAAGAAAGAACACAAGTGGAGTTCTGGATAAATAAGAGAATAAACAGAATAACAGATTTATTCCACCTCCTTCCTCTGATGGGTCGAACCTCGATTGTCACTGATAATCAATATCTGATCATTTTAATAACGGTCAGTCTCTCATTTAGACACAGACGTTATTCTTTATTGGAATTGTAAATTTTATATGTTTGATTTTTGGTGTATTGATCAGGACTTTTTTTTTTTAAGTCAGAATTTTCTTACAATTTTAAAGAGCAAATTTAAAAAGGAGTAAAATCCCTGCTGATGGAATCATTCAGTAGAAACTAAAAGCTGCAGTTTGGGACATTTACTGCCGACCCCGTCCCTCCGTATCCCGACCCCCGTCGGTCTAAACCGTCCCCCCGTCTGACCCACATCCCGGTCAAATTGGATTTGAGGCCGTTGGCGTCCCGACTGGAAGCATCTGGTCTGAGTCGCCGCGGCTGCAGGAAGAAAAACATCGACGGCGAGGAAAAATAAACCAGTCTGTCGCTCGTGTGTGTGTGTGTGTGTGTGTGTGTGTGTAGGTGTGTGTGTGTGTGTAGGTGTGTGTGTGTGTGTGTAGGTGTGTGTAGGTGTGTGTGTGTGTGTCTGTGTGTGTAGGTGTGTGTGTGTCTGTGTGTGTGTGTGTCTGTGTGTGTGTGTGTGTCTGTGTGTGTGTGTGTGTGTGTGTGTGTAGGTGTGTGTGTGTCTGTGTGTGTGTGTGTGTGTGTGTGTAGGTGTGTGTGTGTGTGTGTGTAGGTGTGTGTGTGTGTGTGTGTGTGTGTGTGTGTGTGTGTGTAGGTGTGTGTGTGTGTGTCTGTGTGTGTAGGTGTGTGTGTGTGTGTAGGTGTGTGTGTGTGTGTGTGTGTGTAGGTGTGTGTAGGTGTGTGTGTAGGTGTGTGTTTGTGTCTGTGTGTGTGTGTGTGTGTGTGTGTAGGTGTGTGTGTCTGTGTGTGTGTGTGTCTGTAGGTGTGTGTGTCTGTAGGTGTGTGTGTGTGTAGGTGTGTGTGTGTATGTAGGTGTGTGTGTCTGTGTGTGTGTGTGTCTGTGTGTGTGTGTGTCTGTGTGTGTGTGTGTCTGTGTGTAGGTGTGTGTGTAGGTGTGTGTGTGTGTCTGTGTGTGTGTGTGTGTGTAGGTGTGTGTGTGTGTAGGTGTGTCTGTGTGTCTGTGTGTGTGTGTGTCTGTCTCTATGTGTGTGTGTGTGTGTGTGTGTGTGTAGGTGTGTGTGTGTGTGTGTGTGTGTGTGTGTGTGTGTGTGTGTGTGTGTGTGTGTGTGTGTGTGTGTGTGTGCTGTCCTCCATCACAGAATCTAAATATTCTGTCTGGGGGGGAAAAACATTAGACTGGGGTTGGATTTCAAAAGGCAAACGCCCCCCCTCACCCCCCCCCCTCATTTAACCTCACGTCTAAACGGCGTGCATACAGAGCGACACCCCCCTTACCCCCCACCCCCCAGAAAAAGTGGGATCATTATCTCTCCAATATAAACACGCTTTACTTTCCCAGAACAGACGAGTTCTATAAGCACTTAAATGGGGGGGGGCATGGGGGGGTAAAACACTGGAGGCTCTATGGGGGCAGGAGACGGCGTAACGTTTAACACACAGCAGCTAACAGAGCTGTTTACTTGTTTACTTCGTTTGTTTGTTGTTGGGTTTAAGACACGCCCTCTCCTTTACTCCCTTTATTTCCGTTTTATTCTCTCCTCCATCTCTTATTAATTAAAACGCGGCTAATTAACGACTTTTTTACGACTTTGTCCTCACTCTGTTGTTTATTTGCTCGTAAACGGACCATGATGCACCTCTGCCAACAGGAAGCCTCTGTTTAACAGGTATTTCATTTTAACGCTACGTTTTCATCCTGACCCCGCCTCCATCCTGACCCCGCCTCCTGCCTGACCCCGCCTCCATCCTGACCCCACCTCCATCCTGACCCCGCCTCCTGCCTGACGTCAGCTGGTTCCTCGTTGTGGGTTCCATCCTCCTGACACTTTAACGAACATCTTCTGTCCTGAAGCATCTCTACCCTCTGGGGTCAACCTGGACTTGATCAGTGATCATGATGTGACCCCCCTGGACCCAGTCAGACCAGGACACGCAGGAAGAACCGCATTCAGACACAGAGCAGAGAAACAGTTCTCTTTGGATAAAAACGTCTCAACCCCAACGAGAGACAACCTTTAAACACACAGTAGTGTGTGTGTGTGTGTGTGTGTGTGTGTGTGTGTGTGTGTGTGTGTGTGTGTGTGTGTGTGTGTGTGTCCCAAGCAGAATCCTCAGCCAATTAAATTAAAGCATAAATGAAGACCCCCCCCCCCTACCCCCCCCATCAATAAAAGATCCTGATTGGCTGTCCACCAACACAACCGCCTCCAGTCCAGTCTGGACAGACAAACCGTTACAGGAGGTGAAGACAGCCGCCTCAGCGGCCGGGGGGGGACTCACATGTGGACGTGGGGGGGCTGGAAGCGGCTCTGGTTGATGTTGTAGTGGGTGAAGGCCTGGGTGGGGTTGGAGCTGTACTCGTCCACCGTGATGCTGGCTTTACCGTGAGCCATCCTCCCGCCGGTCGCTCCGGCAACGCCGTTCATTCACCGGGAGCAACAGCCAACCGCGTGACGGGCATCCTTCACCGCCACGGGCGGGGGGCGGGGTCAGCGGGGGGCGGCGACCACTCTGTAGAGACAACACACCAGTCTGTAGACACACAGCAGTCTGTGGACACACACACACACACAGCAGTCTGTGGACACACACACACACACACACACACCAGTCTGTAGACACACACACACACACACACACACACACACACACACACACACCAGTCTGTAGACACACACACACACACACACACACACACACACACACACACACACACAGACACAGACACAGACACACACACACACACACACACACACACACAGACACACCAGTCTGTAGACACACACACACACACACACACACACACACACACACACAGACACAGACACAGACACACACACACACACACACACACACACACAGACACACCAGTCTGTAGACACACACACACACACACACACACACACATACACACACACACACACACACATACACACACACACACACACCAGTCTGTAGACACACACACACACACACACACACACACACACACACACACACACACACACACACACACACACTCCTGAACCAGATTCCAGTAGAAACACCTGAAGCACCTGAAACATGGATTCCACCGTTTCACACACACATCCTGTCACCGAGGGAATCAAACCAACACCAACCCGGACCCGTCAGGCAGACTCAGAGGAACCAGGAGACGCTCAGACCGGTTCTGAAGAACTGGTCCCCCGTCTGAACGCACCAGGATCAGGATCGGTCCTCCTGGAGCCGCTGGAACACACCGAACCACCTCCCCGGACCAGGGAGAACCCTCTCCTGTCTGACCCCCGTCTGCTGTGTGGCTGGAGAGCTAAAACCCTCCAGTCGTTGCGTCATAAACAAACTGCCCCTCAATGGGAGGTGTCCTATTTCTATACCGTTAATCTGGGTCAGCTGGTTCCGCTCCCCGGGGCGTGACGTCACGGACACAATTCACTACCAATAAGTTTAGAAAGTAACTCCTCGACCCTCCCCGGATAAGTTCTGCCCTTGCCCCTGGGGGGTCCGGACGCTCCCCGGCTCCTCCGGACCCTGACAGGCGGCCGCCGCTCCACCGCCTCCGCGGTGGGGCCGCTCTGCTCTCTGCAGCCGCACGCGGCGGCACCGCGGCAGCGTCTCCGCGCCGCGCCGCGTCCGCCTCCACCGCGCGGCTACAGTAGCTAGCTCCCTAGCCTAGCTTGCTAGAACCTTCCCCGGCTCCGGGGCTCCTCGCGGGCTGCGGCTCCGCTCCGAGCCGCCTCTTACGCGGCGGGGCGCGGACACACGCACCGGTGCTGACGGTAACTTCAGCTCCGGTGAGCGCGGGGGGGGTGGTGCGAATCCACTGACCCCCGTCTGATACCGACGCGTTCCCGCCGCGCGGAGGCAGAAAGGTCGGCGCGATCCTGAACTCTGCTCCCGGGATAATGGACGCCCCGTCGGCGGCCGGCGGCCGGCGGCGCCGCGCTGCCCTCCTGCTCGTCCCCGTTAACTGACGAGCCACCTTTAACCGACGGCTTTGTGTCAGGACTCTTCCTCCCCCGTCGCCCCCGCTCCTCCTCCCCCTCCGCCCTCCCCCGGTTCCCCGAGCGGAGCGGAAACGGTGCTCTTACCTTCGTCGTGTGGGGCTTTTGTGCGTTTTTATCCGGCCGGAGAGCGAGCGTCGGGTCGGGGTCACCCCTCTACGCGGCGGCGGCGGGACGCGGGTCCATGCGGCAGCAACAGGGGAGCGGGAAAGGCTCGCGGGCGGTCCGTCCCGGAGGTTGCGGCAGTCCGCGCGCGCGGGGCAGAACCTTCGACCCGGCGGGACCTCGCGGGCTCCTGTGGCGGGAAGGCAGACACCCGAGCGGGAGGAGGGAGCCAGCCGCAGCGGGGAGGAGACGCACCGGCGGACGGCGGCTCAGGGACACGCTCTCGCCGGCGGAGGGGAGCCGGAGTGCAGTGAGTCGGAGCTGCCGCTGGGGTCAGAGAGCAGAGAGGGAGCACGAGCGAGCACAACCCCCGCCACCTCCCGCGCGCGCGCGCCCGAGCAGGCGGCCGCGCGCGCGCGGAGAAGCGCAGGGGGTTGAGGGGGAAGGGGGGGGGGACGGGCGCGCTCGCGAGGTCCGGTGATACCTTTGGTGCTGCGTTCACCTGGCGTCGGAAAGTACACACTCCGGGAGGGGGGAGGGGAGGGGGGGTTCTTCGACTCTGTTGACAAAAATTATCTTTAATTCAGTTTAAATGAAAGCACAAGTTGTACAGTTTTTTATTTTGTTATTTTAATGTTATTTACTGTTTTAACCCCCCAGGAGTGTTACGTGTTCTCTCTAAAAACATTATAAAGCGTTCATTCGTGTTTCATTGGTTAATAAATGAGGGTTTTTACGGTGTCAGTGTTGTATCCTCCTCATCCTCCTGACCTGTCTGGTAAATATTCTGTATAACATCTACAACATCGTTACGTTCAGTCTGATGCGTTCAGATGAACGAGGAGGACGAGTAACGCCAGTGAGGGGATCTGACCCCCTGGGGGCTGTGTTGGGGAATCCTCACCAACCACCAGCTGTTAATGAGGCTTTCTCATCATCAGGTTTCCTTCAGCTGAGGCCTCACCGTGTGGCCATAAGAAGGTCATCGATTCCAATCTCAGGAGCTCTCATGCACTATTCACTATTCACTATTCAGCGGCGCCTCCAACGCCTTCCTGACTCCCTCGATTTAAAGCCAGAAACACGCTGAAACAGATTTCCTCAGTCACGGTGGGATTGAAATGACGATCCGTTGGATGAATTTTTAAACCGGTGCGTTTGAGAGAAGTGGGGCGCCTGAACGTCACACACGGGGAGCAACAGCAAACTTCAGCTTCAGACGGAAACACGGGATTAATACAGCTCACATGTTGACCTGGAAAGTTACCTCAGATCACAGATGTGTGAGGAAGGAAGGAAGGAAGGAAGGAAGGAAGGAAGGAAGGAAGGAAGGAAAGAAGGAAGGAAGGAAGGAAGGAAGGAGGGAAGGAAGGAAGGAGGGAGGGAAGGAAGGAGGGAGGAAGGAAGGAAAGGGGGAAGGAAGGAAGGAAGGAAGGAAGGAAGGAAGGAGGGAAGGAAGGAAGGAAGGAAGGAGGGAAGGAAGGAAGGAAGGAAAGGGGGAAGGAAGGAAGGAAGGGGGAAGGAGGGAAGGAAGGAAGGAAGGAAAGAAGGAAGGAAGGAAGGAAGGAGGGAAGGAAGGAAGGAAGGAGGGAGGGAAGGAAGGAAGGAAAGGGGGAAGGAAGGAAGGAAGGGGGAAGGAGGGAAGGAAGGAAGGAGGGAAGGAAGGAAGGAAGGAGGGAAGGAAGGAAGGAAGGAAGGAAAGAAGGAAGGAAGGAAGGAAGGAAGGAAGGGGGAAGGAAGGAAGGAAGGAAGGAGGGAAGGAAGGAAGGAGGGAAGGGGGAAGGAAGGAAGGAGGGAAGGAAGGAAGGAAGGAAGGAGGGAAGGAAGGAAGGAAAGAAGGAAGGAAGGGGGAAGGAGGGAAGGAAGGGGGAAGGAAGGAAGGAAGGAAGGAAGGAAAGAAGGAAGGAAGGAAGGGGGAAGGAGGGAAGGAAGGAAGGAGGGAAGGAAGGAAGGAAGGAGGGAAGGAGGGAAGGAAGGAAGGAAGGAGGGAAGGAAGGAAGGAGGGAAGGGGGAAGGGGGAAGGAGGGAAGGAAGGAAGGAAGGAAGGAAGGAGGGAAGGAAGGAAGGAAGGAAAGGGGGAAGGAAGGAAGGAAGGGGGAAGGAAGGAAGGAGGGAAGGAAGGAAGGAAGGAGGGAGGGAAGGAAGGAAGGAAAGGGGGAAGGAAGGAAGGAAGGGGGAAGGAGGGAAGGAAGGAAGGAGGGAAGGAAGGAAGGAAGGAAGGAGGGAAGGAAGGAAGGAAGGAAAGAAGGAAGGAAGGAAGGAAGGGGGAAGGAAGGAAGGAAGGAAGGAAGGAGGGAAGGAAGGAAGGAGGGAAGGAAGGAGGGAAGGGGGAAGGAAGGAAGGAGGGAAGGAAGGAAGGAAGGAAGGAGGGAAGGAAGGAAGGAAAGAAGGAAGGAAGGGGGAAGGAGGGAAGGAAGGGGGAAGGAAGGAAGGAAGGAAGGAAGGAAAGAAGGAAGGAAGGAAGGGGGAAGGAGGGAAGGAAGGAAGGAGGGAAGGAAGGAAGGAAGGAGGGAAGGAGGGAAGGAAGGAAGGAAGGAAGGAGGGAAGGAAGGAAGGAGGGAAGGGGGAAGGGGGAAGGAGGGAAGGAGGGAAGGAAGGAAGGAAGGAAGGAAGGAGGGAAGGAGGGAAAGAAGGAGGGAAGGAAGGAAGGAAGGAAGGAGGGAAGGGGGAAGGAAGGAAGGAAGGAAGGAAGGGGGAAGGAAGGAAGGGGGAAGGAGGGAAGGGGGAAGGAGGGAAGGAAGGAAGGAGGGAAGGAAGGAAGGAAGGAAGGAAGGAGGGAAGGAAGGAAGGAAAGAAGGAAGGAGGGAAGGAAGGAAGGAGGGAATGAAGGAAGGAGGGAAGGAAGGAAGGAGGGAAGGAAGGAAGGAAGGAAGGAAGGAGGGAAGGAAGGAAGGAAGGAAGGAGGGAAGGAAGGAAGGAAGGAAGGAAGGAAGGAAGGAAGGAAGGAGGGAGTTGTCCTTGACGTTTAAACACACGCCCTCCTCTGCTCTCACAGGTAAACAGTTCTAATGAGGACCTCTGGGAGTCCGACCAAACCTGAAATGGGCCAGATTCGATTCCAGAGCCGATTCCACGAGTCTGATGGATGTACAAACAGCATCCGACCGTCAGGGTTTAACCCCATCGGATGTACAAACAGCATCCGACCGTCAGGGTTTAACCCCATCGGATGTACAAACAGCATCCGACCGTCCTGTTTGGTTCATCCGACTCAGAACACAACCGTCTCCACCCTCCGCTGGACTTCAGCGACGAATCAAATCAGTCAGGAAGACAGAATTGATTTGTCGGGGCGACGGCGTACCTCTGAACGCGCTGATGGGGTTTCTGATGAGCGGCGCCGGCGGTGGGGGAGGGGGGCACTCCGTAATGGACTCCCCCACATTTACATGAGGATTCCGTTCGGCGCCACGACAGAGCGGCGACTCATTTCCATTTGGTTTACTCTTGTCTGTGCAGAGGGAAGGCTTTGTTTTAGCTAGCCAGCGGCGGCTAACGGGTTGATTTGCAAAGAAAGGCGTTTCCGTTAGCTAGCCAGTGGTTGCTAACGGGTTGACTTTCAGAGAGAAGACGTTTCCATGAGGTAGCCGTCGGCGGCTAACAAGTTGCAGAGATAAGCATTTCTATTAGCTAGCTGGCGACGGCTAACGGGTCGATGTGCAGAAAGAAGGCGTTTCCGTGAGCTAGCTAGCGGCGGCTAACAGGTTGATGTGCAGAAAGAAGGCGTTTCCGTGAGCTAGCTAGCGGCGGCTAACAGGTTGATGTGCAGAGAAAGGCGTTTCCATTATCTAGCCGGCGGCGGCTAACAGGTTGATGTGCAGAGAAAGGCGTTTCCATTATCTAGCCGGCGGCGGCTAACGGGTCGATGTGCAAAGAAAGGCGTTTCCGTTAGCTAGCCAGTGGTTGCTAACGGGTTGACTTTCAGAGAGAAGACGTTTCTATGAGGTAGCCGTCGGCGGCTAACAAGTTGCAGAGATAAGCATTTCTATTAGCTAGCTGGCGACGGCTAACGGGTCGATGTGCAGAAAGAAGGCGTTTCCGTGAGCTAGCTAGCGGCGGCTAACAGGTTGATATGCAGAGAAAGGCGTTTCCATTAGCTAGCCGGCGGCGGCTAACAGGTTGATGTGCAGAGAAAGGCGTTTCCATTAGCTAGCTAGCGGCGGCTAACGGGTCGATGTGCAGAGAAAGGCGTTTCCATTATCTAGCCGGCGGCGGCTAACGGGTCGATGTGCCCAGGTTTAAACGTTGGACCAGCGTTTGTGGAGTCGTCTGATGATGGAGGATCAAATGTCAGGCAGAACCGTCTCCAGCATGAATGTTTCATCCGTCGCGGCGGCGGCGCCGCTAACGTTCACGCACTAGAGATGTAAATGTTATGCAGAGCGTTAGCAACACTCTATATTTCATGACCTTCTATCAAAGAGGTGAAACGCCTTCCATCCCAATAAGGCTGGAATGAAACAGATTTAATGGTGGGAGACGGGGGGGGGTGCGAGCAGGCAGAGGGTGATATTCACTTAACCCCCCGGCTGGGGCGACGCGGCGACTCCGACCTGCACAGATTGACGCCGCCGCCGCGTGGACGAATCAGGTGGAGGCCCGAGCGTCTCCGAGTTGTTCAAATGTTAATGTCATTCAGATTTATGGGCGGCGGTGGAAGAGCGGCAGGTCTGGGGGGGGCCGATACTGTTTATGTCATTGAAATGCACCCAGACTAAAGTGGGGGCCCCTGGGGGCCGCCAGCCGCCGGGTGAGGACGCTGCTGAATGCAAACGCCAGGATTCAAACGTCAACCGTCTCTAGCGTTTCGTGGCTACGTTTGTTAGCATTAGGAGGGGAGGGGCGGAGTCAGAGCGTAACAGTGTGTCGTAACTCCGCCTCCTCCCCGCGAGCGGCGTCGACCTCTATCTTTAAAACTCAGTCAAATTCATCAGAAACAATAAAACAGTCCTTTAATTTCCCTCTGAGATCCAAATTCAAACTGCATTCACTGCTGACTACCCCCCCCACACACACACCTCCTACCCCCCCACACACCTCTTATCCCCCCCACACACACCTCCTATCCTCCCCACACACACACCTCCCACCCATCCCCCCCTCGTGTGTGTGAAGTGGTCAATACTGAATAAATCAGGGGAACCCGTCTCCATGTGGCTGATCAGGCATTAAATCAGGTTAATTGATTTGCGGCGGTTCAGAGGAGGACAATCAGCGGCGGCGCCTCCAGGTGACCTGAACACCTGCAGCCGTTAGCCGTTAGCCTGCTGTCAGACACACCAGAGGCCTGTACCATAAAGCTGGATTACGGCTTAGCCAGATAACTTAACCCTGGCTTTTCGGTACCATAAAGGTGGCTGATTTTCTATCGGGCTACGTTGTCGCGGTAACCTATGCTGAACACCTAACCTGCTCCGGAGCAGGGTAAGTTCAGGGTAAGATCAGCAGGTATAACAGCCCCACCTACTGACCAATCAGAGCTCAGCCCCACCTACTGACCAATCAGAGCTCAGCAGGTATAACAGCCCCACCTACTGACCAATCAGAGCTCAGCAGGTATAACAGCCCCACCTACTGACCAATCAGAGCTCAGCGGCCATGTTTTCCCAGAGATCCTTGCTCCATTTGGCAGCTGCAACTGTGTTGCTTTTTGCCTGGATTATTGATTTGTATTGATCGTATTTATTAATTATTATTGTTTGCTCCTCCGTTGTGAAATATGCGTCTCGGGCCGGTTTGTTGCATGTTTGTGATTGGTCGCATGCAGCAAACTCCGCCCTTTTTATGTGAGCGCGCACAGATCTAGAGTGGACAAGTCTGGATTGAATTAGTGAGTTGATAGCCGGATTTATGGAACCGCAAATCCGGAGGGCGGATGTCTGGGTAAGTGAAGCCAGATAAGGAAGAGGAAGCCTGACTAGGTTAATCCAGCTTCATGGGACAGGACTCTGGAGTTTGTTTACACAACCCAGCTGCTTGTTTACAGACAACACAACAACATACTACTGTTTACACGACAACACATGTTTGTTTACGAGACAATACTTGTTGATCTACCAGTTTTGTTTACATTACAGTTTTTGTTTACACGGTATGTTTTGTTTATTTAAGCGACAACAGTTTTGTTTGTTTACATGTATTAGTTTACACAACAACAACACTACCTGGGGACTTGAACGCACCCCCGGCACCAGTGTGGAATCAGAGCTCCTCTCAAAGCGATGACATCACAGCCTGCCCCGCCCTCCTTCAGTGACAGACGACACAAACATCAGATGTTTGTTTGTTTGTTTGTTTGTTTGTTTGTTTGTTTGAGCGGCTGACTACACGTGTAGCTGTGCTGAATCACCAGGGAGATTCTATTTTCTGTGATCTTTTTAAATGGTGACAGCGCCAACTAGTGGTGTGGGTCAGGTGGTTCACCTGCATTCCAGCTGTCCATTTATTGCTGCTGTCATACCGACTCTGGCCACCAGGGTGGACGGATTAACAATGTACGAGTCGACTGTCCATCACTTCCTGGATTCTAAAATATATTCCCATGACTGTTCTCTGAACATGAGATTATTTCTCCTGGATGTTTCTGCTAGCAGCATTTAAGCTAGCTACGCCTCTGCAGCTACATCCATGCATGACCAACACCTTCACGCGTGTGTGTGTGTGTGTGTGTGTGTGTGTGTGTGTGAGTGTGTGTGTGTGCGCGTCAGGTACAGTCAGGGAACTGTTTCATCGTTTTGTTCCCTGCTGTGAGAGTTGATGGGGTTTCCCACCGAGGACGTGTGAAATGATCCCGCCAAGTGATTTGCATGTGTGTGTGTGTGTGTGTGAGTGTGTGTGAGTGTGTGTGTGTATGTGTGTGTGTGTGTGTTTGTGTGACTGTGTGTGTGAGAGAGTGTGTGTGTGTGTGTGTTACATGTATGCTTGAACAGTCTGATTGAAAACTCAGCGACACAGCTTCACGCTGGTTCTCGTTTTACCTCCACGGCTTCAGGACCCGTTTGACTATCATGTGACTCACTGGTTCTCAACTCACCTCCTGTCCTACAGCGGCCCGGAGAGAGTAGAACCTCAGATTATAATCCAGTAGAACCTCAGATTATAACACAGTAGAACCTCAGATTATAATCCAGTAGAACCTCAGATTATAACACAGTAGAACCTCAGATTATAACACAGTAGAACATCATATTAAAACCAGTAGAACCTCAGATTATAATACAAAAGAACCTCAGATTATAATCCAGTATAACACAGAATTTCAGATTATAATCCAGTAGAACCTCAGATTATAATCCAGTAGAACCTCAGATTATAATCCAATAGAACCTCAGATTATAATCCAGTAGAACCTCAGATTATAATCCAGTAGAACCTCAGATTATAATACAGTACCAACACCAACACGTTGTAAAGAACGAGTAACGTCATTCAATTATTTTTTCTAGTTCCGGGGTTATTTTTCGTGGTCGTAGAGCGTCTACGCCATCACTGTCGCCACAACAGACTCCGCCCAAGAAAGATGTCACAGATCTGGATATGCCACGCCCTCAAGCTAAAAAGATTGACGCTCAGGGCCCCGGTACCGGTACCGGTACTACAACCTTTGCTAACTTTATTAGCAACACCTTCCCAGGTTGAAGACAGCCAATCAAAAACGCCCGTTGTTTCGGCGGGCCGGCCCCCGGCCCCCGGGCCCAACGTGGGCTCCAGGTGATGGATGTGGGGATAAAGATGTCGGCTCCTCCGCCGTGGATCTCCCGGCGCCGCCGGCGTGGAGCGTCTTCCTGTCGCGGCGTGTTTTATCTTCTGTCAGCGCCGCGCCGCTCGCCCGTGATTTACCGCCTCGCCGCCGCTTCATCGCCACAGCGAGGAAGACTCTACGGGTGTGTGACGCCAGGAACATCAGTTTAGGTCGAATAATGTCCCAGAAATGTTAATTTAATCGATCCCGGGGGGGGGGGGGCATAGAGTGACTTTGCCGAGCGAGGATGACTCCGGTCTGGTTTGGATGAGGAAGAGGAAACACTTCCTGTGATGAACGACTTCAGCCCACTTCATTAGGATGAAGGACGGGGGGGGGTTCTGGTTTCACTGAAATGACTCTCACTGGGAGGGGCGGGGGGAAGTGTGTGTGGGCGGGGCTTCAGGAGCCAATAACGTGAGATTTTATTTACCCCAGAGGCAAAAAAATGACATAAACCTGGTTTTTAGAAACTCATTCAAAAAATCTCTCGTAAATAAAATCGATATGAAAATCATTGAAATAAAATACGAAAACAAATTTAATTCAAAATTTAGTGAAAAATATTTCAAACCAACTGAAAAAAGAAGAATGAAATAATGAATAATGAATAAATCCACTCACAGGTCAGACATGAAACAGAATGGAGGCGTTTGATCAGCTGACGTCTGCTGGTCTGAGGGGGGGCTCTCACCCCCCCACGCCCAAAACCCCCCACGACCTCTCAGTGACCCCGCAAACCTGGATCAGGATGGGATTGGTTCAATCAGTGACAGAAGGGCCACTGAGGACACGCCCCCAAATTTAGAGAACTCATTTCTGACCCAAGCCCCGCCCACAAATGGAACGTCATCAAAAGCCCTTCACAAACAAACAAATAAACAAACAAACAAAAAGCAAGCCGACAAACAAACAACATCTTTTTAAGACAACTTGAAACAAACAAACAAACAAACAGGACACACCCCCAAATTTATAGAACCAGTTTCTGACCCAAGCCCCGCCCACAATCAGAACGTCATCAGAGACCTTCACAACCAACCAACCAACCAACCAACCAACCAACCAACCAACCAACCAACCAACAAATCAACCAACCAACAAACCAACCAACCAACCAACCAACAAATCAACCAACCAACAAACCAACCAACCAGCCAAACAAACAACCAAACAAACAACCAAATGACCGAATGAACAACCAAACAACAAACCAAACAAACAAACAAACAAAGAAACAAACAAATAAACAAACAAATAAACAGAGGACGCCTGTTTGAGACAAAGGACACGCCCCCAAATTTTTAGAACCAGTTTCTGACCCAAGCCCCACCCACAAACAGAACGTCATCAGAGACCTTCACAACCAACCAACAAACCAACCAACCAACCAACCAAACAAACAAACAAACAAACAAACAAACAACCAACCAACCAAACAAACAAACAAACAACCAGCGGAGCTGGTCCGTCCAGGTGGGGTCTTCAGGGGCGTGTCGTCGGGGGCGTGTCCTCACACACGTGTTGCGTGTCCTGCGTGGCGTGCTGTAGCCAAACGTGTTCTGCTGGCGTTTCCACACAACACGCGTGTTTACGGCGCACACGGCGGCATGAACCCTTCCTCCACGGACGTTGCCCCGCCCCCACGAAGGAGATTACTCAAATTTATGCAAAGCCTGTAAATGATTTATCCGACGCCGCCGGAGCGCGAGGGCGAGCGACACACCGCCAGCTCCCTCTCCCCCCTGATGGAATCTGATGGCGGCGAAACGAGAACGGCGACGGCGGCTCCTTTGTGGCGGCGGCGCGTTGAGGACTCGCTCCTGGCCTTGGGTCGTGTTCAGAGCTCTTAACGCTCCGCGTCTCGCCTTCAACCACAAGCAAATCACACGCGTGTGCGTGTTCTCCGCGCCGCAATGCATTATAGGAAGTGGGAGTTCTTTATCAGCGAGGATAAAAGGCAAAAATGTGTTTGAGCTCTTCCCACCCCCCCTCACCCGATCCCCCCACCCCACCCCCAAGGATCCGACGTGGGGCCGGTTATGCACTATTCATAAAGACGCTGTGTGGAGAAAAATGGGCCCATTATTCCCCAGCAGTAATGGGATATATTTGTTTTGTGGCCCTGAGTGTAGCGGCGTGTCGGAGTGTGTCCACACACACACACACACACACACACACACACACACACACACACACAAATGCAGGAACAGATTCAAAGGAGGAAACGGTTGAAGATGATAAAATAAAGTAAGAGTTATTTCAGGATGGAGTCCTCAACTAACAAACACAACTGGTTCAGAGGTTGTTCATAAATTGAATTGTTCGTAAATCTGTAGTAATTAGATTTCACTCTGTAATCTCCATCTGAGGTAATTCAATGTCATTACTACTGTAAATACTACAGTAATGTCATTACTACTGTAAATACTAAAGTAATGCTATTACTACTGTAAATACTAAAGTAATGTCATTACTACTGTAAATACTAAAGTAATGTTATTACTAGTGTAAATACTAAAGTAATGTTACTACTACTGTAAATACTAAAGTAATGTCATTACTACTCTAAATACTAAAGTAATGTTATTACTACTGTAAATACTACAGTAATGTCATTACTACTCTAAATACTAAAGTAATGTCATTACTACTCTAAATACTAAAGTAATGTTATTACTACTGTAAATACTAAAGTAATGTTATTACTACTCTAAATACTAAAGTAATGTTACTACTACTGTAAATACTAAAGTAATGTCATTACTACTGTAAATACTAAAGTAATGTTACTACTACTGTAAATACTAAAGTAATGTCATTACTACTGTAAATACTACAGTAATGTCATTACTACTCTAAATACTAAAGTAATGTTATTACTACTGTAAATACTAAAGTAATGTTATTACTACTCTAAATACTAAAGTAATGTTACTACTACTGTAAATACTAAAGTAATGTTATTACTACTGTAAATACTAAAGTAATGTTACTACTACTGTAAATACTAAAGTAATGTTATTACTACTCTAAATACTAAAGTAATGTTACTACTACTGTAAATACTAAAGTAATGTTATTACTACTGTAAATACTAAAGTAATGTTACTACTACTGTAAATACTAAAGTAATGTCATTACTGCTCTAAATACTAAAGTAATGTCATTACTACTCTGAATACTACAGTAATGTCATTACTACTCTGAATACTACAGTAATGTCATGTAATCATATTGAATACGTACGTATAGTTATCTACCGTTAAGTAGCACGTAGCGTGTAGCATGTAGCTTAGCTTTAGAGTGAAGGAGGAGTTATTGTTGGTCAGAGATCGTCACCACTATCCACACTAGCTTTAGCTTTAGCATCATGATAAACAGTAAAGAATCCAAAGCGTTTAAATGCTAACTGATTGATGCTAACATCCCTCCGTCCCTCCTGATGGTTTTGGCTCCGCCCCCCTGCCTCCTCAGGTCGGCGGTCCTGACCGGGGTGTTCTCATCCCTGCCTGAACATAGCCAACTAATGAACTATGACCACCCCACCCCACCCCGGCTCCACCTCCCATCCCTACACTGTTACCAGGTGCTGAGTCCCCCTAGTGTCCCCCCTGTCCCCCCCTGTCCCCCCGTCCCCCGGTGCTTTTAACCCTGTCCTTCAGACAGCATTGTCTGCACCAACAATGGGCTCATTGTTACCTCAAGGTGCTGCATTGTGAGGGTGTTCAGGGGGGGGGCAGAGGTGACCCTGAGACACACACACACACACACACACACACACACACACACAGACGCACACACACACACACACACACACACACACACACACACACACACACACACACTCACACACACACACACACACTCTCTGGTCTTCGGGTCACAGGGGACATGCAAGGTGGGGAGCACCAACAGCAGCGTGTGTGTGTGTGTGTGTGTGTGTGTGTGTGTGTGTGTGTGTGTGTGTGTGTGTGTGTGTGTGTTTTGGAGCCCTAGATACGGACCCTGATTGGTTGGCCCTCATCATGTGACTCCATGAAACCCCCTGATCTCAGGTCAGTCTGGATCAGAGAAACGAGCTACGTAAATCTAGCCACTCAAGCTAACAGTGTGCATGTTAGCATGTTAGCATGATAGCATCATCTCACCCCCCCCCACCTGTTGACAGTGTCATCCAACACTTGTTCCATCTTTGTGTCCACTGGGGGGCTGATAGATGACCTGTGTGCCCCCCCCCATCTCCAGGAAGAACAGACGAGTCTTTGTGGACTCATGGGGGGGGGGGGGTTAAACCACTTCCTGTGCAGACTGAAGTGGTGTGTGTGTTGGTTCACATCCAGTGTATGACTCTACAAATCGAAGCCCGGATGTGTAACCAGATGTGAACCGGATGTGAACCGGATGTAAACCAGATGTGAACCCAGATGTAAACCAGATGTGAACTGGATGTAAACCAGATGTGAACCCAGATGTAAACCCGAACCCAGATGTGACCCCGAATGTGAACCTGATGTGACCCCGTTTGCAGGATGACATGAAATAAAAGTGGGAGGGGCTTATAGTTCCACGATGCTCTTCCTTTATTTGCATTCATTATTTATTAAACCGGTTTAAAGCCGTAAATAAATGTGATCGATGCTGAAGCAACAACAAACACGATCGACCAATCAGAGACATGCAAATGTCCAAAGAGGAGGGTGTTGTCATGTGACCTCAGGGAGAGGTCGCGGGGTCACGCTGGGTGTAAAGCGTGTCGTGGGAGGAGATGAGGTCAACTACTAATTAGAGCTTTAAGACACTGGGGGGTCAGGAGGTCACATGACATCATCAGGACACATCAGTGTGTGGAGCCGACCACTGGGGGGGCAGTCCTCCTGACCTTTGACCCCTGACTTGACAGGTGATTAGCTGGTGCGGATCATGAATGTCCGACTGCATTAAGATGCTGATCTTCATCCGTGTGGCCAAACGCCGCTCTGGCGCCACGCTGGGGGTGAACCCTGTCACCATCATCGTCGCATGACAGACGCAGTGTTTACAGCATACGACCAGTCAGACAGACCATAATACTAAACCAGGACGACAACAGACAGGAAGGAGGATGAATCGCTTCCCTTCAACCAATGACAATCCATCTAGATTAAGTTCTACTTCTGCAGCGTCCAATCAGATCACAGGATTCCTGGTTTGAGGATGAATGTGATGCCGATTGGAACGCTCTCAGGTCAGGTTTCTGATCTCCACCAATCACCTGTCTTCTCCTCCTTCACTCCCTGCCCTCCTTATGCTCGTTTGCCCCGCCCACATTAGCGTTACCTGTGCCTCGTTTCCCCTCTTTAGCCCCTCCCTCATGATAAACACAAGGACGGGGGTCAGGTTTTGTTTTCTTTTACTCACCTGTCTTCTTCTTCTACACCTCCTGGATGCTTCCTCCTCACTGTGATCATTAGCCCCGCCCAGATTAGTCACCTGTGCTGATTTTTCTTCCCTAGCCCCTCCCTCATTGGGAACGTTCCACAGCTGAGTTAGTTTTTAACCCTTCACCTTCCTTGTTCCTTCTTCGTTGTGTCCATTCATACGTGTATCACAGCACCGCTGCCCCCTACCTGTTCCTGCTGGTACTGCTGTTGATCTTCCTTTAACCAGAGGCCCCACCCCTCTGCTGAGGGGCGGGAGCTTCCTGTCTGCAGGTGTTTCCGCTTACCTTCAGGGGGACCGAAGAGTTCATACGGATTCTGGACGGATGTAAAGTTAATTTTACAATCAGTTTGTAAAATATATTTAAATTTTAATTAAATTAATTGTAATATTAATGAGGAAAATTAATTTTACAATTTAATATCTAAATATAATAATAATAATAATAATAATAATAATAATAATAATAATAATATAATAATAATAATAGTAATAATAATAATAGTAATAATAATACTAATAAATTAATAAATTTGTAAAATAATTAAATAAATTTTACAATTACTTTTGTACTTTAAAATTAATTCTACTAGCATCAAAACCAGTTCCCATTTTATAAAGTAGGGTTTGTTTCTCCTGGATTGCTTCTATACCTTAACACACACACACACACACACACACACACACGAACACACACACACACACACACACACCTGTCAGAGGGGCGTGACATGACTGGCAGCTTGACGCTGTAGGTCAGGGGGGGTCGACCTCTGCTGCTCGCTGCTGATTGGCTGCCATGCTTCTACCTGTCGCTCTCGTCTGCTCTGGTCAGCTACAGCTGTGTGTGTGTGTGTGTGTGTG